>NC_136240.1:35880000-36180000 GCF_053564925.1 Oryzias latipes
CACACTGCAGTTTTTATTACTGCTTAAAACATAGCAGCTTCCTGGAAAGCAAAGGTTTTTATGCAACAACAAAATCCTAAAGTTTAGTGGCAAATGCAGAAAAAAATGAGTATTATAAAGCGGATGGATTTATAATAATTTAGATGAAAGTGTCCCACCTGAACAGCAGCATCAGAGCACCGGAGAAAGTTTTGAAGTTGTTGTGTTGGTTGATCTGGGTCTCTTCATTCAGTTTGATGTTTCCAAACACCTGATTTGAAATGATATAAATAAATATTTGTATGACAAAAAGGCATTAATTCAGCATGACAGAAAGAAGCAGCAAACGTCTGCAAACGTCTGACCTGCATCCCAATGATGGCGTAGATGAAGAAGAGCATGGCAATGAGCAGACAGACGTATGGCAAGGCCTTGAAGGACTGAACGAAGGTCCACAGCAGGATTCGGATGGTGTAGCCCTGCCTCAGCAGTTTGATCAGACGAGCAGCTCGGAACAGCTTCAAGAAACTCATGTTGAACGTATCGATGCGCTGGTGAAGAAAGAAGGGAAGCACTCAAAGCCAAATCTCCTTCAACCCCAAACTCAGTCCTGAAATTCCAGATCAAATTGGTTTCCTACCTGCAAGTCGACCACAATCTCAGTGATGCTGCCCAAGACGGTGATGAAGTCAAAAATGTTCCAGGTGTCTCGAAAGTAGTTCTGAAATAAAAAAAAAAGGTGAGCTGGGCTTTAGAGCGGACTTTGAAGCTGAAGGAGGTCTTGACCATTGACTATGAGAGCTGGAGCGAGTGAGCTGCCCATTGAAAATTATATAATATTTAGATTGGAGCCAAACAAATTTTGTCTCTGTCCGAACTCCCTCCTTACTCCCTAACTACTAAAATCTGTAGAGTGCCGGACTTACCAGTGCCCAGGATTTTGAAAGCAATTCTGAGCTTTAGGGCCAGTTTACAAATTGTTTTTTTTTTTTTTAATTACAACTTTAAAATCCTAAATTTACAACAAAATAAGTCATAACTGTTAAATTACGAGAATAAAGTCCTAAATTCACAACTTAAAACTTCAGACTATTTTTTTTAATGGAAAATCACTAATTTACAAAGTAAAAATCGGATCCATGCAAACATTTTACGATAACTCTGAGTCCACTGTCTTCTGATGAAACCTTGATGGCTTATTAAAAAAATGCATTTAAACACATTTCCCCCCCGCAAAAACTGTTCAAACACGATGCATTGTGGTCTACATTCACCGATCTAGTGAGCATTGATGCAAACTGCGTTTGTTTCAGACTTCTGGGAATTGTAGATTGTGACAGCTCTACAAATAATGCACTATGTAGGAATTCAGATATAGCCTGAGTCAGTTTGAGGCACCGTTTCTATGGCAACCACTCTTGCCAATCAGGAGTGAGTTAGTTGGAAGGCCGCAGCCCTACCACGAGAAAGCGGGCAGCAAGAAATCCATCAGACGTTTTGATCATTGGAGGTGAGCCGAACAGGCTCCTCCTCCTTTTATTGAGGCATCTGATTGGTCAGTCCTAACTTGAATAAGTTGCATTGCATGAAAGATATCATGAAATATCATGAAATATCATGGCTACTCTGGCTACTCATGGCTACTCTGACAACTATAATGCCTAAGTAATAGCTGTTTATTTCTCCAAAGACGTCTACCGGACTTTGACCTCTTGGAGCCAGTGGGCACTTCAGGTTTGGAACACCAGAGGGGGCGAGGTCACTCGGTCCAGTTTTCATATACAGTCAGTGGTTTTGCCTGTGTTTCTCACCAGAAAGCCGAAGGCCAGAATCTTGAGGACGCACTCGATGGAGAAGAGCACGGTGAAAGCTGTGTTCAGGTGCTTCAGCACGGCGTCGTACGCTGGTGGGGCAGAGTAGTACTGAAAACAAACAGGAAGTGGGTTAAACACCTTCAGTCGTTCCATGAGAGCTTCCCTTAACCAATGTATTGCAAATGAAGCTGGCCACTGTTCTCAGTGTGAACTTCGGCTCTAGGCCCTGCAGATCTACAGGCTGATGGAAGATTCCTGCAGACCCATAAATAGATTCTGTGTCTGCACCTGTCATCTGTGGCACTATAAAAGGAGCCATTCCTGAGGCCCTACAGCCACAGCTAATGAGGCCATGTTAAATAGCAGCGCCAGGTAGATCAATAATTAATACAGGGCTGAGTCACTCAGACATTTCTGTGTGTTGGAGCCGCTCAAGAAAAGGCCAGTGCAGGAAATAAATATGGATGAAGGAAGAAAAACACATAAACATCACAGTTTTCAGACCAAACGTGACAAATGTTGGTACGTCATGTGTTCATAAAGCTGAAAAAAACACGTAAATCCATTAAAGATTATTCTAACCTCATTTAAATCCACATTTTGTTTCATTATTTTGCCCATTTTCTCACCTTCATCATCAGCACGATTGTGTTGAGAGCAATCATGGTCAGGACAGTGTACTCAAAGGAGGGTGACACCACGAAATGCCACAGTCGGTACTGGAATGTGTGCCGGTTCTGCGGCATGTACCGGGTCAGGGGCTTGGCGCTGATTGCAAAGTCTATGCACGCCCTCTGAAAACCAGAGAGGGGAAAAAAAAGGTGGAAAGGGAGCAAACTGCACAAAACGCAAACATTTCCAAACAAATGTGTTCATTTTGATGTAGACTTTGCTCACATTTGATCTGTTTACTGAATTATGTTTCTGAACATGTTCATTCACAGTTTCGGTTCTCTTCTCTTCAGACAGAGTTCATCTGTGTTCTAACGGATCAAAACTGTGACTTGCTGCACAAAGTACTGACTAATCCGTCATTGTTTGGATCTGGTCTGCTGTTTTCGATTTGTCCATTAGAACCTCGTCTGCCAAACATATGGCAGAGCTAAAGAAGACTTTTAGAAGATCTATCCAGGCTTAGTGGCCCTCAAAGCTGCAGAACTAAACAGCAGCAAAGTGCAGAAAGAACAGAGTTGTGTTGCAGAGTTAGAAAATGAGTTCAGATGTGACAGGAAGAGAAGTGCTTGAGGTTAGTCTCCGGTTAAATCATCAGCATGTCCATCAGAAATATTGTATCTTCACATTTCCATTGATTTTTGTTTTTTCCTCTAAGATTGCGGCCTTTTTAAAATTGATTATGAACAACTCATTCCCCTTGCAGGCTCCAGAAAGTGACATTTGGAAGCAGTTACAGTCATTTATACTCGACAGCAAAGGAAAAAGACAGTTTCTGTGGGCAGGACAAGCAACTAAAAGGCTTGATCTTCTCGAAAAAGAAGAGTCTTGCTTAGAATTTCCTGAACTCAAAGTCCAACAATCTTTTAATTAGGATGATGCTGGTTTTCTCCAAGATCAAAAAGCTCAGATGAGGAAAAAAAAGACGTGCATGGATCTAGTCGTCTTCACATGGATACATAGGAATGAAGTGGAACAAGGAAACGGTGGCCCACGAAAATACGCTCCGTTTCAAACGCCATTCTTTCATCTGCTCCTGATTTACAAGGATTTGAATCCATAGATACCAAGAAATGCAATTCTGAGCTGAATTTTCTTCATACATGTTCTCCATTGTCAGAAAAAATTGCCACAGGACATTTTATAAACACCAAAAACACAATTTTCATTGGAGGGAGTCTTTGAGAACTTTTCCATTCCTACCGAGAAGAAACCTTTGAAGATCTCTGAAAGCATGACTTGGCTGTGGTCTGAGCTTTATCTGAGGACACCACATGAGAGACAGGCTGCAGAAAAGCATCTTCCCTCACCTCATTCTTCTCAAGGCTGCACTCCTCCATCATTTTATCCCCCTGTTCCTGGAAGGTGATGATGATGAGAGCCACAAAGATATTGACGAAGAAGAAAGGGAAGACAACAAAGTAGATGACGTAGAAGATGGACATCTCCATCCTGTTTCCGTGGCTTGGCCCTCTGTCCTCTTCGGTCACGTCCACAGAGTGCTGCAGGACCCTTGCAGAGGAGAGATGCCAGTTTGACTCAAAGCATTGATGGAAAGGAGCTATCAAACAACATGGAAACGTTTGTTCTCAGAAAACCCATTATATTTTCTTGGAAAATAATGTTTTACACGACATTTCAACAAAAATATTATAAGTAGAAATTTCCAAAATACATTTGGGTCAAATGTTCCCTTTTATGAAGGTAGAGACCATTTCCTGCGAGGCTGTCGCCACGGCAACAGTCAACAAAAACACAAGTCCATGAATGAAATTTTAGCAATATTTTGCTGAGAGATAGAAAAACAGCACAAAGCTTCCCAGAAAGTCTCAGTTCTGAGTTGAGGAGCAGCTCGTCTTTGTCAGGACACTCACTGAGGCCAACCCTCTCCTGTGGAAACGGTGAAGAGCGTCAGCAGAGCCCAGACGACGTTGTCGTAATGAAACTCGTGTCTTTTCCACTCTCTCTTCTTCATCTCCTTCTTGTCTTTTCCGTAGTCAATGTAGTAACCCCTAAAATGGAGGAAAATGAAAAGAAATGAAATAAATTCATTTACTGACTTTTGGAAACACAACGTTTTCTAAAACTGAAAATAAAGAGAAATTCTTTAAATATGGAGGGTCAAAATGCAAGCGAGGAGAATCAAATTAAAGAAACCAATTAAGTAAAAGTACAGAAGATGGATCACTTTGAGGTAAAAGAGGTAAAAAGCAGGAGGAGAAGAAACCAAAGAGGATTACTGGCAGTCCTTCTCCAGTCCCTTGGAGCTGTCAGTGCAATAGAAGAACTTTCCCTTGAAAAGCTGAACGGCAATGACAGCAAAGATGAACATGAAGAGTTTGTAGACGATTAAGATGTTGAAGACGTTCTTCAGAGACGTCACCACGCAGTCAAACACCGCCTGGAAGACAGGGACACGTGGAAGCCGAAGGCCTGAGATCAGGTCCGGCGTTCGTTCGGAACAGGAAAAAACAAGATTTGTGGTTCGTTTTGCATATTTTCTGCTGGGGTGTTTGAATCTATACATAAAAAAGAGGATTTCTTATAAAATTAGGGTGTTTAACCATCAGCCTCTTTTTCCAATCTTTAATCAAACATTTCCAAAATGTTTCGCCTCATGTCTTTTACAGTCCCCACTGGATTGTACATAGTTTCCATTTTTGAAAGTTCAATTTTGAATCACTCTTTAATAAAAAAGTACGTGACAAAAAACTGTTACCAAGTCTATTTTTACTGTTCAATGAACCCAGAAAGTATTTATGTATAACATTGGTTTGTTCCATTTCATTGCTTTCTTCTCCCAGTTTCCAGCATTTGGTACACAGAATACGGAGCAATTATTTCTGGGTATTTTAATACTAAATATAAGGTGCTCACAAAAGATCTGACATTTCCCATTTACTATATAATCAGTGGCAGAGCGACTGGGGAGGAACAACAGGGGCGGAGCTACAGGGGTGGAGGCACAGGTGCAGAAGCACAGGGGAGGAGCTACAGGGGTGGAGCTACAGGGGAGAAGCTATTGGGGCGGCGCTACAGGGGAGGAGCTACAGGTGCTGAGCCACAGAGGAGGAGCTAGAGGTGCACAGCTACAGGGGCGGAGCTACAGGTGCAGATCTACAGGGGAGGAGTTACAGGGGAGGAGCTACAGGGGCGGAGCTACAGGTGCAGAGCTATAGGGGAGGGGCTACAGGGGCGGAGGTACAGGTGCAGAGGCACAGGGGAGGAGCTACGGGGGTGGAGCTACAGGGGGAGGAGCTATAGGGGCGGCGCTAGAGGGGAGGAGCTACAGGTGCTGAGCCACAGGGGCAGAGCTACAGGTGCAGAGCTACAGGGGAGAAGCTACAGGGGAGGAGCTACAGGGGCGGAGCTAGAGGTGCAGAGCTATAGGGGAGGAGCTACAGGGGCGGAGGTACAGGTGCAGAGGCACAGGGGAGGAGCTACAGGGGTGGAGCTACAGGGGAGAAGCTACAGGGGAGGAGCTACGGATTCCCGTTCTTCCTCCTTCATTAGTTAAGTGAGAGAGGTCATCTCTTTCCAGAAGAGGCCGGTTTCATCCGTCGTTCATTCATCCGGATGATCATTATTCTCTGCGTTTATCTTCTTCAGCGTTTCAGGATATTTTCCAGCTGCTCTCAGTCAGCTAAAGCCATTTAGCGACTCAGGAACCGCTGGAAATAGCGCTGAAATGTTCCTGAGCAGCCGGCAAAGAAGCCGGCGAGCTCTTCATCTCTGCTCCCATCCTCCCCTGCAGCCCCTCCTTCGGACCCAAAAGTCTCATACAAGCGTGTTGATCTGAGTTTTCCTGATGACCTGGAGGAGTCACGTGACCGAAAAAAAATCTGCGAACACGCGAAACTGCGAATGTTGAAACGCGAACACGCAGGGGAACACTGTGATGGTAAAACTGTTAGAAATACGTAATCTTGATACTTTCCTTTGTAATGGCCTCCCACTCTGATGTTTTTCTACCCTTCCAAAGTCTTCTGCCCCCCTCCCGCCCCCATGTAACATGTTCTAGCTCCGCCCCTGTATATAAGGCCTTAAAGGGATTTTATTTTGCATTTTATCGACATGTTCTTCCTGAGTCGAAGCCACAAACACAAAATTTGAGCCTTTATTTATTTATTTAAGCTTTTTATTTGTTTTACAAAGTTCTTTTTACATAAACTGTAAAAATGTTTTACTTAATTAAAAAAAACAACAGAAATAGACGACCACAGGAGTTTCAGAGGGACAGAGGTAAGAAAGACCGTCTGACCTTGAGCTTGGGAAGCCTCTTGATAGTCTTCAGCGGTCTGAGGACCCGCAGGACCCTCAAGGACTTGATGGTTTTAATGTCTCGTCCTTTATTGTTTCTGAGCAGGACAGGAAAACAAATCTCTTACTTTTTCAGAAAACTTTACTCTGACAAAGATTACTTCTGCTTTACAGTTATATTATAAAACGAGTCCAAATAACATCTATTCTAACTCAGATAAGATGATTTGTTTTGTCTTTTACCCCATCACATTGCTGTGGTCAGTCCCACAGAGACATCATCCGAAGACATGAAAGACAGGAGGAAAGGAATTTTAGAAAGCATAAAAACACAATTAAATCCACATTGTGAAAAAAAAATACCCACAGCAGAGTTCAGAACCCTCTAAATATGCAATCTATTTTGAATTTATTCGGTTGATTAAATCTACTTGTTATAAATCAGATAAATTATACCGATTTGTCCTCGGGTCTGCACCAGGTCTATCAGGAATAACATCAACTGCAAGTCAGGACTTGTTAAAAGCAGCATTTGTGTAAAATATTAAACAATATTTTAAACAAATCAAACATCAGAGACTGAAGACGTGAAATGAGTGCGACGTACGTGAGAGCAAAGGCCACCAGCGCTCCCACCACGACGATGAAGTCCAGGATGTTCCACAGGTCCCTGAAGTACGAGCCGTCATGGAGAATCAGACCCTGGTCGATCATCTGAGGGACGCACAAAGCCAGGTTCACACAGTTCTTCCAACTTTTTACCAGTTCTTAACACAGTCATGATGCTGCTTTTTTGGTTTTTAACCATTTTGGGTCATTTTCTTTGACAAAATGCATTAAAATGAAGGAAAAACCCAATTATCTTATTGCTTTATTTCCTTCTAGGATAACAATGCTTCATGTTAAATATAAATGAAATATAAATGAATCTAACTTAGAAGAGAATGTGCACTGACTATGCATTAAAACACAAATCAAAAAATTAAGTGTGAAAAGTTTTTATTGGAATGCCCACCATGAACAAAAAAAAGAGATTTAATGGCCGTGTCCCACAGCCAATTCGCACATTATGCACATATGCCACGTATGAAAACTGGTCATACGTAAATGTACGTGCAAAAAGTGAGAAAAGTTGTGTTCTTTACGTTTTCACAGATGTATCACAAATGAATCACGTTAAAACCACGGAATAAACCACGCAAAGAACACGGAAATCAACATAGGACATGAACCGTGCGTGATTATTGTGTTGTTTCTATGCATTTTATGGGTGATTTGTGCATCAATTACATAATTTTAACATGATATGTGTGCTGTCTACTCGATACAAAAGTTATACAACACATGGACATAGGTGAAACGGAAGCCACAAATTTGCTTATACATCTTACAAGAATCACGCGCAATTGGTCTGAAACTTATGAGAGCAACATTAAAGATGGGAAAAAAGTGAGATGAGACACAACGCATGCAAAAACATTTGTGTTGCAAAAGCAAAAACACTTTTTAAAAGCAAAAAATAATAGTAATGTGAAAGCAAAAAATCAAATATTTAATATTTTTATTTGTGTGCATAAAGATCACTCCATCGATGTACATAGTGGCGGTGTGACTTTAAGGCTTTTAGCTTCAAAAATAACAACACAATAGTTATGATCAACAATAACGTCTCCTGGATCTGAAAGACATTTTGACACGAAGTCATTGTTTGCTCACCTTTATAATCATTTCAAACGTGAAGACCCCGGTGAACACATAATCAAAATAACGTAGGACCTGAAAGGTTGATTAGAAAAAGCTTAAAACAGAAACTCAATAAAGCCTTTGAAAAAGAAGAATAACATATTTCCACACTGATTTATTAAGGTTTACAAATAATACCAGCATCTTTCTGAAATTTAGGAACAGATGAAAGAGAGAGCTCAGATAAAATTGCTTGTCGATTATTTACACCCTCACCTTATTCCAGTCAGACGTCGTGGCGACAGGATCCTCTGCGGCGAGCGCTATGCTGCTGGCAGCTATGACCAGCAGGATGGACATTTCAAAGTACCGCAGGTTCACCACATAATGACAAGCTCGCCGTACGCTGAAGGACGAGCAGAGACGGTCATGTGATCAGACTGATCTCTGCTGGATATACAAATCATTTAATTCTGTTCTTAGTTTATTACAAAGAAACAAATGGCAGGAAAAAAAGCTGCAGGTTTATGACTTTATTTATTCCACAACTGTTTTATAAACGTTTCCTTCTACATAATCTGCAAATAAATGAACCACTGACTGCTCATACAGTCGATAAGAATATTTTATGATGCTGTTGAAACGTGCAAAAATTTGAAGGAAATATGACAACAGTCCTCCTGCTCTAATTTAACTACTTCTGCAAGACATTTTGCACTAATCACATTTTTTTGTTTGCCTAGATATTCACATGTGGCTGATGGGATTTCCAAAGTAATGGATTTTACAGAAAAGGGCAAGTTATTTAAACAGGACATTCTTTCTGCCATCAAACTATTATTTAGACTTTTCAAAGGGCAAGGAACACTTTTGTTTCAGTAAACCCTGTAAATGCTCTGATTAGACTGATTTTTTTTAAATTAATTTATTTAGAGCAAGTTATGAGTCAGATAGAGTCGGTAATTGTGTTCTATACTTTTTAAGTATAATTAGTTATCATTAAAGCCACAAAATTACAGATGATTGCTAAAGCAATGAATGAAACAGAGATATTGGTAGTTTATGTGAATTCTTTCTGATCCCATCATGTCAGTCTGGTCCTAGGTGTTGAAAGGGTTAAACAAAGCTTCTTACGGGTTGTCGGGTTTGAAGATGAACATGCTGTCTGGCCTCACTGTGCTGGCCGGCTTCACCTCGTCCTCCTCTTCCTCCTTCTCGGATTTACACCTTTCAGGATCTTTGCTGTTGACTGTCAAAAGTTGAAGAAAGCTTCTGCTTGATCAAACTGAAACAATCCTCTGAATCCACAGAAACGTTTGGTGTTTGGTGGAGATTTGCTTTGCCAAATGGATTCACCTCGTTCTTCCAGATTTTTCTCATATTTGATCAAATTTGCAGAGTTACCTGAGATTGTGGAAAGCTCTAGAGAAGACTGCATGTTGGGCACCTCGATCATCACGCTGGAGCTGAGTGGATGTGTGTCCTGACCCTGCCCCACCTCCGTGTCCCCTGGGTTTGCAGGGGGGGACACATTTGGCGCCGGTGGAGGCTCTTCCTGCGTCTGAGACGTTGGGTCGCTGCTGTGACTCTGGATTTCTTGTGGCATTGGTTCCCCTCCTTTGCTTTGATCACACCGTCTGCTGGAAACGGTGAAAACAAACCAACGCACAAGTCAAAGTGTCAAAAATGCACGACAAAACACACAAATCCCAGGAGAATTAGCTTCAGATCGGCAAGTAAAGCTTTTATTTCAGTGACATCATTCCTGCTTCACCCATTGGTTTTCCAATCTCATGGCTTGTTTACAATGACGTAGGAATTACACCACCTGTCCCATTATTATAGTTTTCACTCAAAATTTAACGTCAAAGTTTCAAAAAGTTTGGAATTTTGGGTATAAAACCAACATAACGTGTTAAACACATAACTGTGATTCCCCGGGGAATAAATCATTGAAACTTTCTGTATAGTTTAGTGGAAATTCACTTTTTAAAAATGTGTTAAAATGTTGTTTTGACACCATCTCTGCTTTGGTTTGGGGATTTATACATTTTTTATTATAGTCTCTCACGTCTGATCTTTGTTATAAAACATTTAAAAAGAAACAGTTTAATATCATTTTTTTTTGCATAAAAAGATGCCAAAATTTACAATTCCACATAAGGTTTTGGGACAGTTTCAGGGTTTTTGTGGAATTTGTGAGTTATATAATGAATAAAAATCTGTAAAAAAGAAGAAGCTGGGGTTTTACTAAGAAAAATGGTTGTCAAGCACTGCAACAAAAAACAGTTTTATAAACCCGCTCCAATGAAAATGTTGTTTTTTGTGTTTTCCACATGGTCTTGTAGCATTTCTCTCATGCTACAGGACAAATTTATAGAAAATTAAGCTTAAATTTACATTTCTGAGTCTTTCTGCATTCAAATCGTAATCATTTAGGAGCTGTTTGAAAATGCTTTTGTTGTTAACCCTTTTATTTAAACCAATAATGTTAGGTTGTTAGGCTCTGCATAAATTTTGTCCAAGAAATAACACAGGTTTTTGAATTTAAGCTCAAAATAACGTAACCATAGTAAAAAACAAACAAATACTTGGAACGCTTTTAAAATAGATAAAGAGATGATTGGAGTGGGACTTAAAAGATAAATGATTACAGTAAATTCTAAAGTAGAAAAAAAGAATAAACAGGCCCTGGACTATTCAATGTTAAGGGAAATCCAAACGGCATTTATAAAATTAAAATTGAAATGAGTTTGGGAAAACAGAAACCAGGCCGTTGTGATAAAATGGCTGCAGAAGAATAAAAGTGCTCACAACAGGGACATGGAGATGGAGGTTTCCTCAAGAAACGTGGCTCATTTCAGTGATTTATGAGTTACGTTTGAAAACTGAACCATAAACATGAACATGTATTTTGTGTGTTCTGTTAAACGCGGTATCCTGGATGAAGGTCAAACTGAACTTAATTATTATTAGTTAATTATTGAAGATGGTTTAAAGTGATTGATCTCTAATTATATCACTTCACTTGCCCCAAAAAGTCATGATTTTTCTAACAAATAATAATCTGCACATATTTTTGATACTTGATTAATTATTATTACAATGACTGAGTAGTTCATCTTTGTCATGTGCTTATTGATACTTAAGTTTTTCTAATGACCTGAACCTGGGTTGGTAAAGCATAGATGTCTGATAAAAGTGATGATAATGATAAATCATGGCATGAATGTCAATGGCAGAACAATGGGGGGGTTATATGAATTTGCTTCCTTCCACTTCCCTTTTCGTTTGACACGTCTTTGAATGAATGTACAACTGCTGTACTATAATTTTGGGAGATGTTTTCGCTTCTCCTAAGCGTTTGTTAGCATCTTCAATATTTGTCTGAGGAAAACGTCCTTTTATCTCACCTGTGCTCTTCCTCTTTGGGCTCCTCCCCCTCCTTCCTTTCACACTCTGCTGACTCCTCCTCCTGATCTTGATTCCGTCTTCGGCCGCCGGTGGGACAGCCGGTTGACTGATCGTTGGTGCCTTGCTCATGGTCACAGAGAAGAGCCGTCCTCCTGCCGCGGATCTCAACGCGACCTCCGCTTTCGGTGTTATCTGGAGGTCTGAACTTCTTCACGGCCCGGTGCTGCCGCTCTGCGTTCAGTCGGGGGCTTCGGCACTCGTGGTCCGCCTTGTGGTTCACACCTAACTTATTGCCGTCTGGGATGAGTCCAGAACCAGCGGGAGGATCCGGGGGTTCTGGCTCCAGCAGAGACGTGGCGGGCTCAGGTCTATCATCAGGGAGGGAGGCCTCCAACGCCACGTCCACAGACACACCAGCACTCGTGACTTGGTTCTTGGTTGGGGACGCCTGGGCATCAGTTGAGCCCTTCACCCCCCCTGATGGCGTATGCTGCATAGCCTTGCGGTGCAGAGACAGCGGGTGTTCATGCGGACCCTGGACCAGAGCGTCCTTCTCCTCGCCGGGACTGGTAAACAGAATCTCTCTGCTGGACATCTGCCGATGTCGTCGCAGCTGGCTGGTCCTCTGCTCCCACACCGACATGGTCATCCTCTTTCTCCTCTCCCTCCTGGACATGAAAGAGTTAGTAGGGTTGAGTGGCGGGCGGCCGTCCCTGACACTGCCCTGGTCCTCGTCCAGGGAGTGGGAGTAGGTAGGCCGGCTGCGGTGTATGGCTCTTCTCCTGTACAGGTAAGGCCGCCTCCTCCGGCTTCCCCTGGAAGGATGAAAAATAAAGAAATCAAGCTAACGTGTCATGAAAATGTCCTTTCATTTACAGCTTTTACGTTTGGCATTCAACATCAAAACACGAACATCGCTGAATATTTTAAATGGCCCAGTTTTTATGCTTTGATCCAGAACAATGTTTGCATGCAGCGGTAAGGAGGTCAATGTTAAAACTTTGTTGAACTGGATAAACTTGATGATATCATTTCCCCCCTTTCAACAAAAATACACAAAAAAACTGCGAATTCAAAGTACTTTTACTGGATCAATGAAGATGCCGGTGATAAATTAACCAAGTCAGGAGTTTGTGTGAACTCGATAACAAAAGGAGGTCGATGCAGAATGAAATCTGTTGGATAGATTCAACAGACCATGAATTTAAAGAGAGTTGGGTTAGGTACGGTACGGGACAGAGCATGGATGGATGGATGGATGGATGAGCGTGGGACTTTTACCCTGGAATGAAAACCGAGCAATCGTGGTGAGAGAGTCAAAAAGCTGAACGTACGATGCTACTTACTGGTGCGTGGACTCTTGTGTGGTCCGTTTTATCAATGAGCGATTGGTTGAAAACAAGACATTAGTGCTTTTGTGAGCAGACACACAACAGACCCGGAGACCCACAGCAAAGCAGCCTCTCTCACTGGTTATGTTCTTCATGGAAAATCTCAAGAATAATAATTTTTTATTTATTTTCTCATTGTTTTTCTTTTCATCAACACCTTTTAATGCCCCCAGCAACATTTAACAACTCAAACGAGTGACTTTTGTTGCTTTGCTGTGCGTCTCCATTGAAGCCACATCGACAAACAGGATGGCAGCGGCTTCAGAAACAGTTAAAAACATTCATAAACATCAACAAGTCAGTGCAACATCGATAGGCAGACAGTCTGGGAGATGGATGCAGGGAGATGGGCTCCATAAGCAGACGTTTGATAAGTGTCGTTTGAGAAAATCACCACACTGGGATGCAGCTCTGAACATCACTGCCACCTCAGAGCACTCACAGTAACCACATTCCTCCAGGACATGCTGGTGAAGCTGAACCAACGCTAAGCTGGTAAGTTATCTGCTTGAAAGAGGATAGTCCTGTCCAGGGTGGACCCCAGCTCACGCGAGCAAAGCTGGGAGGGGCTGCAGCCCCAGTAAACCCTGAACAGGATGAAGCAGGTATGGAAAAAGGCCGCACAGGTCAAAGAAAATCCAGAAAAATGTACAAAACAAGGAGGATTTTAGGTTCTGACAGAGAAAGAAAAACATCACACACTCAAAGCTACTCGATTTAGCCTTCCTTTCCAGATAAAGGTTAAGAGTGTGCATCTTTTCTGTTTTTCTTCCTTTGATTGTGTTGGCATGCATTTGCATGGCAATATGGATAGTCTCAAGCATGCCGGTTTCTTTAAGGTCTTCACAGCTGATGAAAAACCCTCACAGTGCAGAGGGTCCAGTCTTAAAACAGAATCCAGACCACATTCCTCTGTAGGCTCTTTTCAAGAACCAGCCAACCAACACAGTTCTAGTTTAATTATAGTTTTGAACTGCTACGCAGCTTTTACACAGAAAAAGCTGATTAACAGTAAAAAAAAAACATATCAAGACATAAAAACATGTCATAATCTTGCATTCAAAAGGATGGGAGTTCCTCCATGCCCATGCAACAAGTGCCTTCCTCAGAAGAAGTCCTCAGTCCTGTTCATGCACATGCACCTCCACGCCTCATGACAGAGACAGCAAGCTCACATCACTTTGCCAAACTGTTTCCTCACACTCTCTTAGCAGTCACAGCTCTGCCATGATCAGCCATGATCACCGGGTGAGACTCAGATATCACCACGGCAACTGTGTCAGCTATTCTCACCCCAGAGGGGAAACAAGTGGCCAAGTAGACTTATTTGACCACAGAGCTTGTGGCGAGCAGAGGCTTGACCTTTGGGTGAAGATGAAGCAGTCCGACTGTGGTGGAAGAACTTGATCCACCACTTGACCTCTAAGCTCCTACAGGCCAGAAAACATGGTGGCGCACTTTGACGCCACTTTTGAATGTGTTGCTACTCAGTTGACTGATCATCCCAGCTGGATGTCTCTGCCAAAATGCTCAATCACTTCAATTTTACGCATGTTCAGGATTCAGTTCAATGTCTGATTCTAATAAAGTCCCACTCCGATCATCTTTTGATCTGTTTTCAAAGTGTTTCCAGAGGTCTTTTAATTATGACAAACAAATGGGTTGTTTTCCAGAACATCGTCTCTGCAAAGTGGCAGAAGCTTATTAAAGAGTCACCTCTGAGTTGACTGTTGGCATGAAGTAACCCTGCTCCCCTTTCCCATCATCCCTAAATGAGAGCTATTTCTTTACATGCTCTCCTGCTAGCTTACAGCCTTTTTGTCACTGATGCAATAAAAAGTTGATATTTTTTAAAAAGGCTTGTTGGAGCTCTTCAGCCGTACAGTTTTAAGCCCGATGTCGGCTCGGACGAGGAAAACAAAGACGTACATGTCTCTAGTCGTCTACAAATGGATGCATCGGAATAGAGCAGAGCAGGGAGCTTGTTGCCGCCCAACGTATTTCTGCGTCACAATCTTTTTCATTTTTTAGTCCATTTTTGATTTACACCGATTTGAATAAATACTCAGAAATGCAATTTTGAGCTTAATTTTCTTGAAATCTGTCCTCCAGCATGAGAAAAATTCCACAAGATGTTAAAAACACCAAAAACACATTTTTCATCGGAGCGGGGCTTTGAAAACTAATTCATTTTTTACATGTTTGTCCAACATCAAGTTTAGTTTCCACAAAACTAGTTTTAGTTCAACATCTAGGTTTCATTGAGACTTTCATTCATAAAATGAAGAATACTCAATAAAAACAACAAAATAAAAACTTACAGAAAAGATTGTTGTTGCTTAGAATTAAAATAAACAAAAATGTCTCTAAAAAGATCTATTTATGGATTCCAGGAGTCGAAATCAATTGAACATATTTTTCTTGACCTGGTTTTAAAGGCTCCTGATTGCACATTGTAGTTTGACTTTGAACATAATTCAGAAGAGCTGAAAGTGGAGGTGAAAGGAAAAGATAAAGGCTGGAGCAGGAGGAAGAGGAGGCTGCATACGGCACTTACTCTGAAGACATGAAAGACGACAAAGGTCCGACCTCCTTGGCCTTCTGCATGGCATGCTTCTGATTGAACGCAGCCTCTGCTTCTTCTTCATCCTGAGAAAAGAGGAAGAAAAAGACAGAAAACAGCCGTTTGAGCTGATCTGATGTGACGGAGGATTTATGGCTTGACTTTGTGTTTTCAGAGGTTTTAAACAATCGTGGCTGTTATCACAGAATCACATTCATATTTACTTCTGACTGAGTGGTTACCTTGGTGAGTTCTTGAGCATTAGCAAGGTTGTCCACTGCAATGGCCAAGAAGACATTCAGCAGAGTGTCTGGTCCCAGTGTTGTTAAGGAGGCACACAGCATAAACTCTAGGAGTCAAGAGGCGCCACGACCTTCACAAAATGATCGTTTGAACGGGATAACCGAGGGCTTCACAGTCCTGCACTGCCGTTTCTCTCTCCCTACACCCAACCTGGGGCCTCAGGTCAGCTGATCAGCCTCTCCTGAAGGAACCACGGTGCAGAAGCTCGCTGGTTCGATACCCGGCTCTGGCATTTTTCACAAACATATCTTTTTGTTATTGTGCTGTTTCCACCTTATTTACTTTACTACAACTTTGATCATTTCTTTATTTATTTATTCTTTTTTTGGTTGTTTAGATGTGTTAAGTTTTAATGTAGGGCTCCATGTTTGACTGCCGCCATGTGAAGACGCCATAAAAATCAACATTTTTATTTTATTTAGGACTCTAGTGAACTCAAAGCATCATTCTAAAAAGTCAATGATTCAGTAAATCAACCTTTTCTTCTCAACTATCATTAGGAATAAGATAAAGATTTTACAAGAAACAAACATTTGTCTTTTGATAACTGCTACGGTTAAAAAGATGGATCTGAAAAAGTGTCTAGTTTGCACTTCCAGTTGTGTTTCTTCAAAGGAAGATCAACGGAGGATACAGTTTCCGAAAAGAGTCAGAACGATGAAGTACACAGAGGACCACATGCCAGACTTCACTCCTCCCTGAGAGCGAATGCCGTTATACATCACCTCGTTCCAGTCCTCTCCAGTCAGGATCTGTGATGAAGACACACCCACAGCAGCACACTGTCACACCAGTGTCACTGATGGAAGCCTTCCAGGCGTCTCTTATGAGCTCGGCTGTAAATCAATGTTTTCCTGCACAGGTGGTGCAGTGAGAGGAAATCCACTGACAGACCTGAAAGACGGTCATGATAGCGGCAGGAAAGGTGTCAAAGTTTGTGGGAGTGTAGTCTTCAAAGATGAACCTGTGAAACAAACACAACACGGTCGGTTCTCTGAGGTCAGATTGGCTTCTTCTTTATTCTTTATGTGCATCAGTTTAATGCCGTCAGTCTTTCCAAACCTAGAACGGGTCGCTGTTTGGCAGCAGAACCAACCGGCAATCTAATGCAACACTTTGATGTTACCTGCCGCCGAAAAGCTGCATGCCAAGAAGCGCAAAGACCAGGATGAAGAGGAAGAGCAGGAAAATCAAGGAGATGATGGACTTCATAGAGTTCATCAGAGAGACAACCAAGTTTCTCAGCGATGCCCAGTACCTAGAAGAAAACCAAACAACCTCCTATTTAAAATATAACATTTTAGATTCCAGGTAAGACAGAGTTATGGAACTTAACACCTTGAGGACCCAAAAATGAGCCAAACAGGTGATGCGGATATTTTGGGTTGTTTGACCCCGTGGAGGGTCGTAGAGCGGCACGGCTGCATCTTAAGGGGAGCCAAGGTGTGTCTTGCAGCTGCCTTTGAGGCTCATATAGCCACCTCGAGGTACTAAATGGAACGTACCATTGTTGTGCGTGTGGTAAGAGTGTTGGGATTTATTCATAAGGATATTGTAAGTTGCACACACTTATGTGTTTGAATGATGCGGTGACCCATATAAAAAACTTTATGAGGCGCCTGAGTCTCACCGACTTGCTCTTGTGTGTTCACTATAACCTTTCACCAGCAGCATGCCCGTAGAAAAAGTTTATGAACATTTTTACTCCACCGAGTGGTCTACGACCACGACATTTTGTGTGGGCCCTGTGCAGGTTTTCCCATTTAGTGCCGCTTAAGTTAGGAAAGAAAACGACTCTATAGTCAACTTCTTGCTTTACATCGTTAAAGCTGCTGCACTAACTTTGTGATTTTGAAGATCCTCAGCAGACGGAGAGCACGCAAAACACTGATGCCAAAGGAGGTTCCAGGCCTGAAGAAGCCCCACAGCACTTCAAAGATGCTGCCAACAATCACCTGAACCAGAAATGAGAGACAGTATTCACACATTTTCAGGACCAGAACAGAGGACTGAGTCCTCGAAACAGCTACGGAAGAGGTTTCAAAAACACAAAAAATAGGAAGAGTACTGACGCTGCAGTCAAAGCAGTTAAAGGAGGAATGAAAATAAAGCCGTGGTCCCAAACTGTACATCTTTAGGAACATCTCAGTCAGGAACAGAGCGAGGAACAGAAACTCTGCATAGTCTGCAACGAAACAACAAAAATATCTAAATACAACGTTCAGGAAGCTCATTTGCTGCAAGTTAATCCTGCGTAGGCGTGCCTTTGGACTCACAGAGGGAGTTGGACAGCCAGAGAGGCTGGTTGTGGTGAACAATAGCTACACACAGAGTGTTGAGGGCCACAAGGCCGAGAACCGTCCAGTAGAAAGTGTGCGTCTTTACAACACGCCGGATGGAAATGCGCAGCAGACGTTCTTTACGCCGAAAATACGCGGCCGGACCTCGTTTTCCACTCCTGATGCTTATTCTGGCCGTGGGCATGCCTTGGAGAAATGCAGACAGAAGCTTCGGTCTATACTATATACTATATTCCACCCCGTCTTGCATATTTTAGTACCCGTCCTGATTTCCACTCACCCACAGATGAAATGTCACCGTAGAGTTCTTCCCCTGGATGCCCCTGACGCACATCCATGCCCCTCCGTTTGATGGTGGTGGCTCGCTTCAGAACTGCAGGCAGAGCAGCTTAAAGGTAAAAATGTCCCAGAAAAGCGTGTTCAGACTAATAAACTGCGACATTTGTGGATTTGTACCTCTATCTTAAAGACAGACAATAAGCCTGCAAATGAAAAATCACATTCCATGCACGGACTTCCAGTTTTAGTAACCTGAAGTTGAAGGCAAACGCCTGGATTGCTTCCTGATTTATAGAACGCCTACACCTCATGATTCCTTCATACAGATCTATAGCCCACAGAAGACAGACCGAAGATCTTCAGATGGAGATCCAGCTGCTAGGTGATCCCGGACAAGCCCCCTCCCAGGCCAACTTCCAGAATGTGGGCAAGATAACCTCATCTCAAGTCAGGAAATATGAACTTTATAAAAACTAAGTTGAGTTTGATACGTCTTTGTCTGAACGTATAACTGCAGACGGTATTGTTTTGTGCATTATTCTTCCTTTGATTGCTGGAAATGAGCCATTTTAAATCAAAAGTCAAAAAGTTTGTCTTTCAGTCCAATCTTGAGCTGGCATCTGACTCAAAACTGTGCGGCTGGATATTGCTGCCATTTTTGTTGCACTGCTTATGATAGGTTGGTGATGTGAGGAGCTGGAAGCCAGCAGGAGGCAGAGAAAACAAAGGCATGACGGGGAATCAGCGGAGGTTTACTTCTGCGTCACAACTCAATGATGAATTTCTTATGATCTTCTGCCAAAGAGAGTGCCGGGGATCACTGAGGCTCTGACTGCTACCCCCTGCTTTCCAAACCCAAGTTTGCACCGGATGACGGATGGATTTAGGGTTGTTATTCCTGCATGGCATCGTAATGGGACATTTTGGTTGAAAGTGTAAGCTGCTGTTGCCAATATGGCAAAATGAGACCAAAAATGATCAATTAATTTTGGAGAAAATATGTGAATAAAGCCTCTGGCAAGTCACGCTCTGAGGCAACCTGACAGTTCATGCCATCCTGTGATCCAGTGCCGCAAAGCACTGGAAGGACAATCTGTGCCGGGCACGGGCGCCATGGAGAGCTCGAGGGGCGTTTTGCTCTTATCGATACAGGATGCTCATGTGATTGATCTCCATGTCTACTTTTCATCCACTCACACCTTCCATTTACTTTGAGATGTCTTGAATCTCCGTAGCAACAACGTTTTTACTTTGGAAACATTTTAACAAGCTGCTAATCCAACACACATAGACACACACAGGCAAACAAAAGCTGTTGCCGCTATGCACACAGCATTGTTTGCTATAGGCAAGAAGACTGAGTCCTGTCAACACACACTCACAAAAACACACATCCGTGTGGCTCTTCAGACCAGTGGTTGCTAAGGCAACTGCTGTGCACCTCCTTTCTGTATAATCAAAGCCACCAATGCTTCTGCATTTATTTTCAGCAAAACAACTGGAGTTGCTGTAATGACTCCAGATTCTCACAGCCTCAATCTTGTCAGCCTTTGTCTTCACGTTAGTCGGTGCCTATGGTTTTTTTAAAGGGCAGAGGCGGGTCTGTGAGGCCCGACCAGAAAGATTTACCGTCTGCACCACCGCTCCTCAACTCTGGGAGGCTGGAAAATAAATCAGCTGCTTTGGCTTATTGGTGAGGAAAGGTTAATGCTGAGTTGAGAGCATGAAATCGGCACTCAGCTGTCTGTTGGGAGGCGTGTCTAACGACAGATTCAGCACTGACGCTCTTTCTGTGCTGCTCAGGAAGTTATGGTATAAGTGATTTGCAGCACGATAGATTATACACTTGTTTTATCTAGGCTTTTCTAACACGATCAGCTGAAAATTATAATGTATAATATAAATACAACATAAGCTCCTATTTTTATTTATTTTACATATTAAATGTTTACATTTTTATTGTAAATGTAATTTATTTTTCCCTCTAGTCAGGACTCCCTTGAAAAGAGATTCTTAATCTCATTGGGGCATTTCCTGGGTCATTAAAGGTTAAAAATGGAAAAAATGACATGAGTTTTGACCTAGATTAGATTAATTTTGAAATGAATTAAAATGAATTTCATTTTAGATTCATTTTGATCTTGGTTACATTAATACCTATGCATAGCATAGGTATTAATGTAACCAACAACTGTTCAAACATTCAATCAATGCAAAACTGCTGACTCTGTCAGAGAAAAGCAGCTTTTGGGCCATTTTGCAACCGTTTGTAACATGTTTCATATTGGTGCAAGCCCCATATGAAAGAACACTTATGTCAGAGACCGTTTGTCATCTAGGTGACATTTTTGGTGTTAAAAGGTTAAAAATGCTCCATTTGTAATATTCGTAATACATTTTTCCAGCGCTTATTCGCGTTCCAGTACCAGCAGTTTCACGTATTTGCAGATTTCTTTCAGTCACATGACTCCTCCGGTTCATTCCAAAAGCTCAGACAACTCATGACGCTTCTATGAGACTTTTGCCTCTGAGGGAGGTGCTGCGGAAATTTCTGAGGAAGAGGGGCAGAGGTGAAGAGCACGCTGGCCCATCGGCCTCCAACAGCTGGTTCCACCGGTTCCTGAATCGCCATAACCAAAGTTTGTGCTCCTGCATGCAGAAATGCTATCAGCTGACTGGAGCGGCCAGGAAATATTCTGATACGCAGAGGAAGATAAAGTATCAGAGATGTTTAAGAAGTGTCTTTGATGAGTGTGTGTGTGTGTGTGTGTGGGGGGGGGGGGGGGGGGGTGTCCAGTATTTGCAGATTCTGTGGATGTCTCTGGTCCTTAACCCCCACGAATATGGGGTCAGAACTTCATGTACGTTTATTTTTGTTCTTTCTTTTTATTATTTTGTCATTTTATTTATCTTTATTTTTGATTTATTTATTTTTTGATTTTATTTATTTTATTAAACTTTTAAACATTTTTGTATTTTATTAAGTATTTAATATTCATTTATTTATTCTTTTTTTATTTATTATTTATTTATTTTTTGTTCTTGTTTCAAGTTTTACTTAAATCTTGTGAAACCTGATGACATTTTTTTTCTCAGTTAGTACAGGTGGCATCTGTGGATCAGATAGCTGATAGTTCAGCTTTTAGGTTTGAGATTTTTACCAAACGTTTTGCTGTTTTGGTGGTTTTTTTCTATGAGCTGTGATGCCTGTAAAATATTTGTCATCCCAAAGCCAACTCAAAGCTTTAAAACATTCCAAGATAAAGCAAAATTATTCAAAATTCTTATTCTAACAAAATGGGAATTCACCAAAACAATCATTTTTTTCACATTTTTTAGCTTTGGTCATTCCAAATTTACAGCCTCTATTATAGGAAACTGTTATTAATTAAAAATGAAATATCAGATATAACTCTGACAGACATTTAACGGGACATTTTAAAGGGCTTTATCACCACAAGTGCCATGCACACACATAGACACGATGATTCTGGTGGCTGCAGAACATGCATGCATGGTGCTAACCACTCCACCAAAGCAATGTGGGCTTCAGCTTCTTCCCCAAGGACACTTCGACACACAGGTAGGCAGAGCGGGAATCGAAGCCTCGACTTTTCAATCAGACGTCAACCGTTCACACCGGCATGCCGTGTTGTCATGAAAGCTTAACTACTTCCAAACAGTCACACAGGCAGCCAAAGTGCCAAATTTACCTGCACCATAAAACGTTCTACAGAGTTAATGCTGCCTTCACCGTCACACACACAGTCAAATCCATTCAAAGCATTTCCAATAAAAATGTTCAGAAGAAGACTGACTCACCATCCAGGGCTGAAGGACCCGGGTTCTTGTTCTCCTCTGCAAGCATCACCTCCTCTGAAAAACAGTATAGGATCAGATCTCAGCACATGTAGTTTCTGTGAGCCTTTAACTTTGCTCAGGACACCTTCATGCTCAGTCACTTTGATAGACCCAATCAGGAGGATGCTGATTGATTTCATTTAATTTGCTTTCACACTTTAATCTGTAGATTAAAGTGAACTAAAAAATAGATTCAAGCCCCCCTAAAGGAGACACATTTAAATGTAGTAGCTCAGTGTAAACATTTTATTGATGTTAAGTAAAGTTATTTCAGCAGACTGCCTCAGATCCATAGACTGAAAATCCATATTTTTTATTTCGGGTCCGCCCATGTGAGCATGCATATGTTTTCTTTGACATCAGGTTTAAAAATAAAAAATACGGTCAAGCTCATGTCACACAGCCACTAAGTACATGTTGTGTATTTTCCAGTTTACCCCGTTAAATCTTAAGGAATTGTGCAGGATTTTTGTGAGATGCGTACAGAAATGTCAGGTATGACCAATCCTCATCCGTGCAATATCTCTCCATTTTTTTCTTTGCTTTCTAAATACACTTTTGCGTTTGCAACACAAGAATTTTCAGATGCGTTGTCTCTCATCTTGCTTTCTGTCTATCTTTGATTTTGCCTTTATAAGTTTCAGTTTATTGTGACATCTCCGCCACCAAACAGACTGCTGATTGGCCTGGGTTCTATCCAATCAAAACGCTGTATTCATCTAATCAATTTTGCAGCTTCAGCTAAAGGAAAAACCCAATTCATGCTTTATTTTAGCATTGATTTAATTTTATTTAATCATGCATTACTTCCTGTTATGATTGAAAGTCAAACTTTAAAGTATTTTAATGATATTACATTAGCCTTTATTTGCAGTCAGTTGGAGCAAAACATAAAACAACTGACTACTAATAAACTTAATTACCAACCACCAAAGAACAAATATGAGCTTAAATCATCCCCCTAAACATTGAGATCAATCGGGGGGAAAAAAGCAGAAAATTGGGGGGGCAATAATCAAAAATTAGGGGTTCTGGAGTAACTGTTATCATAATCAAGAGTGGAAATTGTTCTCCCATTTAAACTTGGCATGAATTCAGGTGAGATACAATTTAAGCAAATGTCCTTGTGTACCACGTTAAATACTGCTTGGACTTTTAAAAACCTGTTATTGTGAATTTTTGTGATTTTTTAAGTAGCCTCTTAATAAATAGTAAAAACTAAATCAAAACTTATCGCCTGAGATTGTTCCAAAACATGTTTTCCCAATCTTTGCAACACCAACAGTAAAAATCCCCCAAAAAATATTTAAAACAGCTTTGAAAAGTGTTTTACCATCATTGTCACATTCCTGAAAAATACAAACTCCTAAGTTTGGAACATTTTAAATCCGCTTTTCTGGCTCATGAGGTCCTTCATGGTTTAGCCCCTCCCATTAAATGGATTCATGACACAGAAATCTCTGTGAGCCCCCCCTGCAGGGAACGCTTATCGTTCTGCCTTACCGGCTAAACTATTAAAATTAAAGAGAGTACAAGTGTTGTCATCTTTAAAAAACAACTGAAAATGTAGCTTCAGAAATCTCAAATGCGTAATCATATGTGACCAGGAACATTTGATTACAAAACAGCTGATTTAAAATATTTGGTTTCCTTTACCTACTGTATTTCTATTTGCATTTAGTATATTGTCTTTTAGCTATGTTTTATATTCCGTTTTTATGATATTATATGTAGTTTCTTCTGCTCACACTGGCTATTGGTCAATGTTTCAGGATTATTCACTGAATTACTGGCTTTGGGTTTTTTATCATCAAGCATCGAGCTCTGGTCCAAACCAAACAGGCTGAGTGTGAAAACAGCCGTACATTCAGACACACAAAGACAAACAGCTGATCAGCACAAGAGAGTTTTCAAAAAGTTCAAGAACGATCAGGAAAGCTCTTGAGTTCACGGAGGAGGAGGTGATCCGTCGCCAACCCACCTGCTTTGTCAATCCAGGCGCGATAGCCGTTGAGTTCTCTCTCGATTTGCTGCTGACGTCTCAGTTTCATGAACGCCCTGCGATTTTCCACTCTCTCTCTTTCTTTGGCAAATTCCCTTCAGAAACAAACCAAAAAACACAGAACTATTCCAGTACGGATACGGGGATCGAACAACGGCACACATAAACCCATTTCCAGAGAAGATTTGGGCTTTTGCTCCCGTTACCACTCACTTCAACTTCTTTCATTTATTTTCACAAATGCCAACAATATTGCATTTTAGTACACAGTTCTACTGACAATCCCAGTAATTTTACAAATGACCAACATTACTTTAAGATGAAACAATTAACAGGAAGTTTGTCTTGAAGTGAAGAAAAACAATAAAACAAAATGTTGAACCTCCTGATTTGCTGATAGTAAATGTGGGAATTTAAAAAGTTAAGAATCCTAAATAAACGCCTGACATGTATGAAAGAAGAAGGACAAAGGGATGGAAAGCTCGGGACTCACCCTGACAGGACTCCCAGCACCAGGTTGAGGACGAAGAAGGAGCCGATTATGATCAGAGGGATGAAGTAGAGCCAGTTCCAGGTCGGCCCCAAAGCATCGTTGGTCTAAAACGTTCAGACAACTTTTTCATGTTCAATGAAACCAAAACTGACAGACTAACTTCATTAACATGTGGGGGCTATGCGCCCCTGTACAAAGTTTAATTTGGTCTCAGAGATAAAATAAAAAAGAATTCATTTTAATAAAGGAAGATTTCTGTTGTCCAAAAAGATTTGAAAACCTTTTTATTATTATTGTTGGGTGTATTCACATAAAGAATAATTAACCATGACTATGATAAAATATATAATAAAAATAAAGTACTGCAGTTCTTGTTTTTCACCAGACTTTGTAAACCATATATACCTCGATATCTGTGAAACCCCCAAATGCTTTGCCCCTCTAGCCTTTTTAATAACTTAAAAAATATATTTAAGCTGAGGATCTTCAGAAAAAATGTTTAATGTTTAATGATAAGAATAAATCTCTTGAATTTTGTATCCTGATTTAAGTAGAGATACACAGATTTCTAAAAGCTTGGATCCTTCAGAATGCAGTCTCGGATTTTTAGGTTAATGTAAAACAAAGAAAGACAGAATTTAGGATTTTATGTTTGCGTAATTGTTGTTTTTCTGCATGCAATCAGACTTACATCTAAAAACAACAAAGCTGGAATAAAACAAGACTTGAACGTTCCAAAGTGGGACTCGTCTACCTGAACATTTCATTGCCCGTTCTTCCTGAACACGGTAACAGAAGTGAAACGGAGATCTCACGTTGTAGAGAACAGTGGTCCAGCCCTCCATGGTGATGCACTGGAAGACGGTGAGAACAGCAAACAGGATGTTGTCAAACTGCGTGATGCCGTCGTTGGGGCCGATCCAGGGTCGGTTGCAGGTGTAGCCGGAGGGACACTGGCGCACGCCGCACGGGAACTCGTACTCAGATGAGTCGACAGTCTCGTTTTCTGATCAGAACCCAGAAAGACAAAAAACAAAACGGAACGGTCAAAGTTTGGATTCAAATACGATCATGACACAGTTTCATTCTTCTCTGTGTTTCAGATCAAATCTGATATTTACACATGAATGAACAGCTGTTATACATATTCTAAAACAATAACACTTTGTATATATGCCTTGTCTTTAATACTTTTTCACAATATGTGATTCCCGTCTACATATATGGTAAGTTAAATGACATTGTTTCCGTAAAAATGGACAGAACGCTGACAGATACACACATACATATCTATGATAAATGTGAGAAACCAAAAGGTGTTTTTATTTCTATTCATTCATTACTGACGAATAAAAGGAGAAACAAACAGGACTGAGAGTTCCACCACTGCTGTACCCAGTATTCCTGACATAGGTGTGCAGGTCTTGTGTAGTTTTCCGCTGTAAAACTCCAGACCGATGATGGCAAACATGAGGATTGCAAAAAAAAGCAGCAGCCCGATCTGCAGCAGAGGAACCATGGCCTTCATTATCGACTTCAGGACTATCTGCAGACCTGCAAGAGCGGAGAACAGAAAAGCAGTGTGTAGAGAAGGAAAACCGTGTCCCTGGAATGTCAATTCAATGTCAAAATTAGAGCTTTTTGTGATTTCTCATTAAGAAGCCTTTAAGTTGCCATATGTTCTGTGCTTCAGTGTGAGACTTTTCTTTTCTGTGTACATATGGACAGCACAGCAGTGTGGCCCAGTCACCTCTCAGCAAGAAGGTTCCCACTTTCAAAACACCTGCTGGGGGGTCTGTCTGTGTGGAGTGTGCAGGTTTCCTCTGATTCCTTTATCATCCTCATTTTACCCCAAAACATTTGGTTCCGTTTAACCAGGGAAGGTCAAAAGCTCCTGTTTAACTCACATGTTGGAGCGGCAGCTTCCCCAGGGTGAAAACCAGCTCCCACCCTCCAGCTCCACGAGGAAGCTGCCATGCACTTCTGTTCTACTGTCATAGTCCCTTAACTAAAAGTACAGCAAGAATCTTTAAGAGTTATTTTATTTCTACTCCTGCTTTTCAAATTTACATTTCCTCAATTCGCAGTAGCTTTTATTCTAAGCATCTTTTAAGCCGCTGTCAGTTTTTTTCCACATGAATAATATGATTTTTATTGATATTACGAGAATCTGAAAAGCCTGGTGAAAATATTTTCTGAAAGGAAATTCCAGGTGTATATTTTTCCTTTTTTATATTCCATTTTTCAGTGATTAATTGTAAAGCCGACTTCCTTGTTGAAGCCTCAACAATGGGTTCAGTTTGTGTCTGACACGCCTCTATCTTTGAATATGGCACAGTCTATTGCTTACACATTTACTTCTTTTGGCAAAAAAAAGGGGGAAAAATGATAAGTTTGCTTTTTATGAGTTGATGAATAAGTCGTTAGTACTGAAAGAGTACTGAAAGCACTGCATTTCCCAGCAACCCCAGTGTGCACTTCCGGGATGCCACACGCCTGACTCTCATTTACTCAATCACTGTCTACTGAATCTCTGCACTGATCCACAGTCAGTGCAAAGTATTGTTTGTCCCATCTGCCTTCATTACCGAGGGTTTGATCTGGACCTGATCTTCTGTATCTGACTCCTGCCGCCTGCCCCGAACCCTCGCCTGCATCCTGACCACCCCGTCTCTCTGATGATCTCATGCCTGTTATTGACCCCTGCCTGCCTGCCTGCCCCTGATTTAGCTTAGTGGACTTCTAGCTGAGCTAATAAACCTGCTGCATCTGGATCCAGCCGTCTGCCTGTTCCTGTGACAGAAACCAGGGTTCATTTCTCAGTGAGGCCGCTGAGCTTCATCCAGTTCTTGGCCAGTAACCATTCATGCCACTGCATAACTATGTAGCCACAAGGGGGGCCAAGTCTGGGTCCCCTGTCCCATTCCCCAGCCTGGATAAAACACAGAGGTTGTGTCAGGAAGGGCCTTCCGGTTTAAAAACCATTGCCAAACCAACAGAGGCAACCCGTGTATGGATATGCCGAAAGGTGAACAACTACATTTCTAATAAGTGCAAACATTTTATATTGTTGCAGTGACAGTTTGTTTACTTTGATTTGGGTTTTCACTTCAGGTGACTACCATTTCCAATCAGAAGAAGATTGGGTCAAACCACTGCAGAGATGCTAAGTCTTCTAGTTAAAGACACTATTTGTTTAAGGGATTTATTTAGTTGATACTGGAGATTTGGCAGATTTAGTTCATTCATTGCTCCCCTTTGTTTTCATTTGTGGATGAATTGGTTAAAATATTTGTTTAGTTCCACCCTTTGTGTGTTGTTGGACTTGTCTGTTACTATGAAGCTTCCCCAGTCTGTTAACCAGGGGAGGGGGTGTTTCCGGGGATTGGTTTCCTCAATGCTCAAATGTTTTTTTAAGAAAATAGAAGAAACGAAAAGGAAAAGAACAGTTTTCAAGCAAAACCACTTTTGCCCGGCTGACGGCAAAGAAAAGCAGCGACAAAGCGGCGTGAATGCAGCAAAAATAGCAGTCAACAAGGCCCAGCTCTCATCTCCTTCTTAATACCCAGTGCAGCTTTATGGGCGCTTATCTAACGTTTCATCCAGATATCGCTTATTAATAAAGAAAAAAAAGCACACAAAACAAGGAAATGTGCAAAGAAACTATATTTTGGGTCTTCCAGTAACTATTCTAAGGCTTAATTCCCAATCGGATAAAAACAAAACAGTCAATTCCACAGTTTGATTTTGGACAGATTCACATTTTTTGTAATTTTTTGGTCACATTTGTCAGATTTAAATGGATAAAAACAGGCCAAGTAGTAAGTGAAACTCACTGGGGATCCCCGAGACCAGCTTGAGGGGTCTCAGAACCCTCACGGCCCTCAGAGTCCTCAGGTCCACAGAAATGTTCAAGTGCGCCCCTGCTGCAGCCAGGATCCTACAAAAAAATGCAAACAAACACACACAATGCCCACATCAGGACTGTCACATGGATGGCACATTTCTCTCGGCTTCATAAGCTGTTTGGATCTGTGTCAACAAGGAGGCTTCCACTCTTAACACAGATTGTTCCAGAAAGCTGCAGGGCTAAGATACCGAATGCAACGACATGACGGCCCCCAGCGGGGAAAGGAAGAGGAGAAAACAACACGGCTGTTTTGGGGGACTTTTTATGTTTCTCTGTGTGTGGGAGGAAGCCTGTGACAACTGCTATTTAAGAGGCAAACAAAGAAAGCCGCTTCATCAGGGGAGGGCAGGACACCCCGAGGGTTGAGAGGCACGACACTGCAAGACGCACATCACAGAAACATCAGGCCTTTATGAGAGTCCCTGAAAGTTTCATATGAACTTGCTGTGTTTAGTCTGCTTTGCTCTGTAAATACACCTCTGTGGCCTTCAGCTCTCTGGATGACAGAAGAGGACAGCAGAGTCTGCTGATCTCTCCCTTAGGTGCCTCATTAGTCTGCTTCCTTTCTCTCTCCTATATTAATTTTCATCCCTCAAACCACACATTTTGTCTCCCCTCATCCTCCTCTTCTTCATCCTTTTCTTTCAGGTATAACTATTTTAATAATTATAAATATAAAACTAATATAAATGGATTACTTAGAATTATTAACGATTTGTATGATTTGTTGTTGGGAAATGTGTGTGTTATTGATATGCTGGTGTGTGTTTCTGGTACGATGATACAAAAATGAATTCGTTTTTATCATCTCTGAAGGTAAATATGATGAATTTGTGAATTTTGTGAAATGGTTTTAGGTTTTTATGAAATTTGTCAAATCCATGAATCTTAAGACTTTGGACCCCAGGAAGACTATCGACCACTCTGTGGAAGCTAATTGGGTTCCAAATAAATAAATAAATAAGATTCTTTTTTTTTCATTTACTTCTGAAGAAAGTAAATGTTTCCTGCATGCTTACACCTCAGAAGAAGGGCAGAAAAAAATGCATGAAAACCCCTGAAAATAAAGCTTGCATCTGTTTAATGCTACGTTCCCACCGGGCTCCTAAACAGATGTTTGAGCAACTGCTTCCAAAATAAAGTCCTTCTTAATGTGCACATGTGGACTTTTCAGGCCTGTACTTTCAAAAGTCTTGTCTTCACACGTTGCTAAGCGAGTTTTTGGGTCCACGTACACTGAACGCGTGTTTGGTAACGGGTATTGTTGGCGTCCTTTTCAATCCATGGAAGTGCCAACAGTTTGACAATTGATCATAAAGGAGAAATGAATAATTGCAGTTTGTGTCCTGCAAGAAGTATTTCATTTATTGGAATAAAGCTGTTAAAGAAAAGACCAGGAGCAAGATTTGCATCGCTGTGACGTTTCACACCACGACTCATCCAACTGTGAGTACATGCGTCAGTATTGGGTAGTGACAGTCCAGTGGGAACAGTATTTGCTAAACATGTGTTAAAGAACCTGCAATCGGTGAGTTCTTGAACGTGCCACACATGCCCGGTGTGTACATAGCTTTAGACTTTCAGTGTTTTAGAGCCACGTAAACACCAAGCATGTTCAAGAATGCACTGAGCATTGGTTTTTGACACTCTTATAGCATATGACATATGTCTCTTCCTGATACCAGCGCATGTACTCACTGTAGCTGCTGTCAAAAAGGCAACTCTAATATCTTTTTGTTTATAAAGTGCTTTGAGATTAAAAGGGTAAGACATTAAAAAATGTTTTATAATCATTTGTGATGAGTGATATCTTAGAGTCAGTATATAATAATAACTGTTGTCGTTCATCAGTTAGAAACTTTGTTAAGAAGGAAGATACTTCTTTTTATTTCTGTTTGTAATGTCATTGTTGGTTTGGGGGAGGTACTACACCTGAATGAGTCTCATGCTGTCCTGCACAGATGTGATGTCTGCAAGTGTTAAGCCTGTGAAATAAGCTCCAGAAGAGTATTTTCCTTAAGTCTTTCCTCTTGAGTTAATGTGGCCGATGAGGTATGCGTTTCATTATTATATATTATATCATGGGTTGAATGCTATAAAGTATCTAACCTATTGTTTTCCAGTTTCTCTTTCTTTATTACAGTATCTTCGACCATTTTTTTGGTGCTTAACTCCTACAATTGTTCAGCTATTTTAACCATTCCATTATTCAAATGTCGGCTCTTTCAGCTTTTTCCAGCTATGACTTTTGGTCCTTCACATTTGACAGGAAGGCGCTGCAGAGGGTGATCAACACGGCCCAGAAAATCACCGGCTCCCCCCTGCCCAGCCTAGAGGACATTGCTAGCTCTCGCTACACGAGCAGAGCCAGGCAAATCATCAAGGACTCCCACCATCCAAACCACCACCTGTTCCAACTGCTACCGTCAGGCCGACGGTACAGATCCCACAAGGCTCGCACAAATAGACTCAAGAACAGTTTTTTTCCCAGAGCAGTCAACCTCCTAAATAAATGTGAATCCCACAAAAACTGTAACTCGTGCAATATCTGAAGCCAATGTGCAATATTAACAATTCCCAGTGCAATATAATGCAATTTAGAATAGTTATGTAGCTTTGTACATATGTATATTTTCAGTTAAACTCAATTTTATTGTTGTTTAGAAGATTATTTATTTTATTGTTTAAGCAGCTGGAGAGCACCAGAAATTTCGTTGTCACAAGTTTCTTGTGTTACAATGACAATAAAGGCTTTCTGATTCTGATTCTGATTCTGATTCAAATCTTTGAATTTTTCAAGAGCATCCTCTGACCCCCCTCCATCAGTTTACCTGGTCTACCACTTGGTGTCTGAGTTGCTGTTGTTCCCAAACTCTTCCATGTTGTTCTGAATGAGCTGACTGTGGGAGATTTAGGAGGAAATTTTACCACTGGATTTGTTGCATCCTATGAGATTTCCACGCTGGAATTCACTGAGCGGCCCATTCTTTCACAAATATTTTTTGAGACCGTCTGCATGCATGACTGCTTGATTTTATACACCTGTGGCCGGGCCAACTGATTCTGATCATTTGGCTGGGTGAGAAAATACATTTGGTAATATAGTGGATGAAAGACTTGGTGTCATGTAATTCCGACCGGGCACAAACTGCAAGTATGAATTTCTCCTTTATGATCACTCTTTCAAAGGTTGGCACTTCCTGGTCTCGTTAAGGATGCTACCATATGTCACTACCGAATCAGAGGCCCTGCTTGGTCAAAGTTAAACTGATTTAACTTTCGGCGTGTGTTCAGTTGTTTGTTTTGCACGCTGAAAACTGACTTAAAAACGTGAATGCACATATATGCACAATTACACAGACTTTTCTTTGGAAATGGTCACCTGAATGTGTGTGGGAATTTAGCATGAGTTTCAAACAGAAAATGTGCATTTGCGCGCGTTTGCATCGACACTTTGATGGAAGTGGTCGCTCAAACACACGATTCCAAGCTCGGTGTGAACGTAGCAGTAGATGTTTACGTGCTTTGCTTGCAACCAGCACATCCATGAATTGCACGTCTGTCTGATTGCAGGAGCTAAATTATGATTATTTGCAACATTTCACTGAAAATGTGGTTCCAGAGGAACGATCTGCAATCGATTGAGGACGGAGAAGGAGCCTTTACCTGGCACCGCCAAACATGGAACAGCTGCGAGGTGAGACAGAGGAGCATTGGTATTGGTGAAGCAGTCTCTTCTGCCTCACAGGCTCTCAAAGGATGTGGATTTTCAATTAGAGGGATTTAATATACCCCGCAATGAGGGAGAGGCAGCAAGAATGCAAAAGTTGATAGGGACAGACTCTGCTTTGCTGGTTGCAGTTAATAAGCAACAAATGTCACAGACTAAGTGCTGCAAGCACCACGAACTAAAGAGTGTCCTTCCCACAGCTCAAGACTTCTCCCAGATTACTGTGATTCGCAAGACCAGAATAGGTGTAGCTGCTAAAAATGTTGCAGGTTTATTGTTTTAAACATTATGTGTATCTCCATTAGAAATGTATGTGATACCTGCTGCCAGAATGAGAAAATACTGAATTAATATTTTGGAAATATTTAAGTTCTTCCAAGATGCTGAACTCAAAAGAATAGAAACAACAATAAAGAAAAAAAATCAAATATCTGGATTCTGCAAAGAAACCACTTTACACTGACAAACTGGAAAATGTTTTTTTAGACACATCAATAGATATGGTCGCCTCATGCATGGGACATTATTAAGACTTTGTTATCATCAACCCCAAATGCATGATGCATCACAAAAGGAAAAAAAAATTTTTTTTCTTTTTTTGGTCCCAAAACAAGACAGAATTTGATGGAAAGTCCAACAGCAACGCAAGAGAGGCTAAATGAACAACTAAAAAACAACTGAAAAAATGTTTTTAAACCCATTCAACATTCAAGTACAACTTTTACTTGGGATCAACCTCCAGTTCTGCCCCTTAACCCTATTTGACCGTTTGTATGTTATATTTCTGAGACTCTGATCTCATTGGTATGATCCAAAGTTTCCATAAAAACCAATTGTATATTTCTTGGTCCGTCTTTGATGCCATGTAGAGGATCATCCGTCCACTAGGGGCAGTAGAAGGGCTTTTCCTGCTCATTTTAATGGTGAGACGTTTACAAATTATGTGCTTCTCTTTTCCTGAACTCTCCAACTTTTTTTGCAATGAAAAACTAACAATTTTGTGAGCAAAAACATATAAAATCACCCAAGGTATCATAATTGATACTATCTATATCTAGTAAGAAAAATTATGCAGCAAACTTATTTTTACATATTTCACCAAAGGGTTTACATTTTCTTTCAGTTCTTTGATGATGTGGGCTTTACAGGGTTAAACAACAAGTAAATTATATATTGAAGCTGGTTATGTTGATATTTCAGACAAAGCGTGCATTTTGTGGTTCCAAACACCAAATTTGGCTTTTATAAAAGTCCAATCCAATCAATTTCCCAATCAATGAGCTAAAATGTGCACAATATCAATTTAATAAATCAATGAAAAATAATATTAAATGAATTACATAATCATAACAAATTACATCAGCTTACTTGATCGCCAAACCTCAAAGGAATATAAAATAAAAGTGTTATTAATAAATCCTTTTTTCCCTGAAATCTAACACTGGTTAATGTTTTCTTGACAGCTTTTGTAAAACGTGCTTCATCTGAGCTCATCTTTGGGTGAAAAGAGTCAGTTTCACACTCGATTAGAATACAGCATAAAACTGACTAAATGGAAATTTACTGAAACTGTGGTGAAAAACAAGAGAGGCGTCTTCTGTTTAAATGAAGAGACGCAAAAAAACAAAAGACAGCTGAAAAGGAAGCACATTAGAAATTTGAAACTAGCTCCTCGTAAACAAAGATGTCTCTTTTGAAATTTTTGTCAGATATTTGACATTTCCTGGTTTGTCACTTGTTGCTGTGCATCTTCCTCTTTAATGCCTCTCCTTTGCCCTCCTTACCTCCTGCATCTGCGTCTTGGCCATACCTCTGCCATTTTATCCCCGACTCGCTCCATCTTTCTGCAGACCATTAGTCAGTCTGGCTGCTCTTTAGTTGTTATGGAGACTAACGGATAAGGGATCTAAAAATGGTTTCCTCGTTCAGGCAGATGTTAATCAGCTGATGGCCACGACACAGATGTGGTTTCCCATGTGGCTCCTGTTCGATTATTTATGAACAATTTAAATGCAAACACACTGAGGTTTTTTTTTAATACTTTGATTTTTTCATTTATTTGACTTCAAGTTAAGATGATAATTGGACTGGACTTTACATGATCTCAAAATTATAAGATCCATTAATGTCATCCGGACCAAAAAACTGCCTATAGGACCTATAGGTTGAGTCACAGATGATTCCACTTTTATAACTTCTTATTTTAGAAGGAGCTCCACAGCAGCAATAAACTCAGCTGTATGCTAGTCACTCATAGTTCCACATCCTAACTCTTCTTTTCATAAAGCCAGTTTTTAAACTCTGGAGGATTGGCCAGCCAAGCAGAAGAGCTCCAACCCGTCCAGCACCTGAGAAGCATGCGCTGCAAAAACCCAACCAATAGAAACATGTCAAATGACTCAAATCTGAAACATTTCCTTTAACAAACTAAGAAAATCAGATTTTTTTTATTAAACAAGGGCCTTTAAAAAAAGTTTTTTAAGATAACATTTTGGAGTGTGGACGGGAAAAAACAACTGAGACAGACAGAAATTCAGCCGAGGAAGGAGGGAGAGTGCCTTAAGTTACAACAGCCACTGCTTCCTTAAGACAGTGTTAACAGAACTCTGATACATACCATAAAATACAGGTCATTCCATAAAACATCAAACAAAACCATTAAACACAAAAGTGCTAAAGTGCTGTAACCTAGCATTTTAACTAGATTTTAAGTTTTGATTTAAATAAATGAGTGATGGTTGGGAAATCAGAAGGTAATTCAAAGCTGAGGACCTGCAAACAAAATATAGAGCAATCTCTCCAATGCTTAACAAAAAACCTCCAGAAGCTTTGGGACGTTGGAAAAACTCACCTAAATAAAGAGTGAGGGCATAAATTCCCTTCAAAACAAACAGAAAAATGTTAAATCAAATGTAACATGAGCTGAAAGTCAATGGAGGAAGTTTAAACAGTGCAAATATCCTCAAGTGTTTGCTCTATATAAGGTTTGTGTGATACTTTAGATTCCAGAAGGCATTGTACTTTATGCGCCATTTAAACATGAAATTACACTGTATGTACAGTAAAGGCAGTGTTCCAAACTAAGAAAACTGCAGCCTAAACGCTGCAGTTTGTCTCTGCGACTAAATGAAATAGTAAAGTAAAATGCATCAAACTGAAGAGTTTAAATGTTTGAGTGTGCTTCATCAAACAAATAAACCCAAAAAATCACGCATGACAGGTAAATCGCCTGTCCGTCCTGGGGGAGGATCCCTCCTTCATGTGGGCACCCCTGAGGTTTCTTCGTTTTTTCCGGAATCCATTTTTTTTTTAGGAGTTTTTCCTTACAGAGAAGGGGGGTCTAAGGGCAGGGATGCCAGTATAGCTTAGTCAGTTTGTTAGTTCATTTTAGTATTTTTCTATTGAACTCTTTGTATTCATGATCCTTTTGAGTTCATGTTTTACTTCGAAGCCCATCGAGACGACTGTTGTTGTGATTTTGGGCTATACAAATAAATTGAATTGAATTGAATTGAATTCAACTTTTATGGAATATAAAGGAAAATAGACTAAACTAAGATGCAGTGAGTTCTTAAATCTTTGCTCCTCAAACTACTATTTAAAAATTTAAAAATATAGTTTTCAGTGCAAAACTCCAAACCTTTTGCGATTTATTGACTGTTTGGACAGAAAAACCCCTCCACTGTTGTATCAGCAGGCATAAGCTGTGGAGTGAGAAACACAATAAGAAAGAACTTTAGAGGCGTTCCCAAAGTGAACAGGCTGCACGCCTCTCTGTGTTTGCTGCAAAGCCTGACATTGGCTTCCCCTCTTCGGTAGAAAAAGGAAGGTGAAGGTTGGAACCAATGTGGTGGATCTGAGGGAAGCAAACACGTGGCCGATTTGGCAGAAATAAGCAATTTGGCAAACAATGAATTTCCTCCCTGCAGCTTTTTCTCTCCCTCACACACGAACCACCGTTGAGCTTTCACTATTTCTTTAAGCTGATTTAACAGACTAATGAATTTTAGGTAATAGATTAAGGGGCTGTGGTGGGAGAGCGGTCACCATCTGATTGGAAGATCACAGGTTTGATTCCCATCCCCGTGCCTCTGTGATAAAGTGTCCTTGGGAAAGACACTAAACCCCACATTGGAGCTAGTGTTTGGCAGTCGAGCCGCCATCAGTGTGTGAATGTGTGTGTGCGAGGGTGATTGGGCCTGTAAAGTGCTTTGGCCTCTCATATAAGTTTACACCATTTACCATTAAGTAAATAATAATAATATTAATAGACTAGATTTATCTGTCCTTTTCCAGACGCTCAAAGCTCTTCCAATGTGTCCATTCTTCATTCACTCATTCATACTTGGTGATGGTAGAGGCGTGGCTGCCAGTTGGCGCCTACGCTCCCTCTGACCATCACTGGGACATTCACACACATTCACACCAGTGGAGCCACACAGCGACAGTTGACTGGGGGGAGCGGGGATCAAACCGCCGACCCTTTGATCATTGTGAAGCAAACTTCAGATGCTATTGTTTATGCAAAAAAGACAAAAATAAGGGATCATTGTTGATTTCTCTGCACAGTTTGAAGCTTTTACACCACATAAAGAGCAAACAGGTGAAATGTTAGTTCACACGCACCTCACCTGGTTTCTAATTGATCTTAATTCTGACTGGATGCCACAATGTTGACTGCTGTAGATTGAGCGAACAGCAGGCAGTCATTTTAAGGAGTCCTTCACTGATCCCATCGACGGCGCAAAACTGACAGGTGTCTGGTGTTTGTGCAAGTTAATCAAGTCCCTTTAGTCAGAGCGAGCTGTCACACTGATGATGCCCTGTTCTATTGTCAGGCATGATGAGTGAATAACAATGACATTGGGCGCAGAGGCGACAGCTCCCAGCTGCGAGACAAATCTGTTGTGGCAGCTGTCGAGCCGTGATACTGAGAACTTTGTGACTTATGCTTCATATCCATGTCAGGCTCCAAAGCGATGATAACACTCCATAATCCAAAAAACAATAATTAGTCATTACTGCGTTTGGGGAAAAGATTTCAGATCACGGGAAGCTGTGTGCTCGTTTCAGGAACCATCAATTACATGACACACTCCGTTGAGCCAGACTTACTTTTGTTAGTGAAAAAGGTCCAAACTTCCACCCAGAATATGAACTGGGTTTAGACCTGAGTGTGTTTTAGCTCGGTACAGCTTAAAACAGATAGACCATTCTTTACTCCTTTTTACTCCTTTCTGTTCTTTTTTTTGCCCTCACTCTGAAACACATTTTAGCTTTCAGCTCAATTTAGCTTCCTAAAAGGATTTACAAACTGAAAAAGTGGCCTCTGTTTGTTTAAAGAGCCTATATCATGCTGTTCTTAGCTTTTCAGAGTAAACTATGTCCACATACATGATAGTATATCGCACACTAAGGAGAAATACTACTTATTTTACAGCAAATTTTCCATTCTATGAAGTAAGACGACTCGATCTCTGAGGCTCTGTTAGTCTGGGGGCCGTCCCAGTATCGCAGACTCTTCCTGGAAGGGGCGGTCCCCGACTGGTCTACGTCACAATGCGAGAACACGCTCATTTGGTGGATTTAGATGGCCTGGGACTCAGGTGAATCCACAGAGATGCATGAATGGATCAAAATTCCGCTTTGAGGTTGGCTTTTGTGAGTAATAAACATAATAATACACTTAAAAGATATCAAAGTTGATTATTCATCACATAAGCTTTTTCTTGAGGAGACATTTGCACAGATTTATGTATAAATTGATTAACCTCAACGCTAGGCCTCCACAATGAATCACAAATTTATCATTGATGATGATATCATCTGTACAATACACATGTCGCAAAAGACCACAAAAACTGTGATTAATGGTTACCTTAAATGTGCTAAAACAATCTTATGACAGCTTGAAAGGTTTAACGAATCAAATAAATCCCTTTATGCATTTGACCAATCAGATTGACCCTTTCACAGTGCTGACCAATCGGATGGAGCCCTTTTATGTTGTTATTTGTTTTTGTATCCTAAGTTCTATCTTCATCGCAATATTGATCACTAATATCAGAAATCGCGAGTTTTCATCATATCGTGCAGCCCTCCTGAACGTACTTTTCTTCAAAATGGTTAAAGAGATTATTATGTAGTTATAAATGTCATCCTGAGGTATAAAATAGTTAAAGTAACTCCACTTGAAGTTCTGGTTTCACCTTAAAAATACTTTTTATTATTATGTCTGAATAAACCCCTTTTGTAATTGAGGCCAAACTTTATTAATTTCAATCATGTTTGAAAATCTTGGGTGTTGGACCGGACGGAAAAGGAAAGAAGGGAAGAAAAGAGAGGGACGTTAGAGAGCGAGGGGGGGGGGGGGGGTAGGAGGGTGATAATAGGAGGGGAGGGGGGATAAGACAATGCAGCAGCATAAAACAACAAGTTTACTGGTTGTTTATCCTTACGGTACGGTTCAAATATAATACAAAAAGGGCGGGGCCTGTCCACACACACACTCCAATGTTATCAACACACCTGCTAGCTGCAAAAATGTTCACATGTCAACATGTACACAAAACAGATAGTGTTAACACACGCATACTTATGCCTTAAAACCAACTAGTGTGAAATATTTCATTGAATCATGCAAACTGTTAGTGCAAAGGTGAGCTAACACCTGTGCTCAGGTGAGTGTTCATGTTCTTCTAAAATGGATGGTGGAACGTGAAAAGAAGGAGGGAGAGTGCCCAGCCATCCCCACCCCAAGACCCCGGCAGCAGCAGCAGCGGCAGCCAGAATGCCCCAACGCCACACGGCAGCCGGCAGGGAACAACCGCCCCCCGGGCGACCAAGCCCGCCTCCCAGGCCAGGCCAGCAGGACCGTCGCGAGGCCCCCAGAGCCAGAGAGCAGGGAGGCTCAGAGGGAAAGAGAGCGCCGCCCCAGCCCAGCCAGGAGAGCAGCCCCCCCGCCGCGCCGGGAGAGCCCAACGCAGGGCCCCACCGGAGAAGGACGCCCACAGCCCCAGACGAGCACCCCATCACCACCAACGAGTTCCGGGCATCCCCCCGCCCCCACCCCAGGTACAAGCCAAGACCCCCCAAGGGAGACCCGCTCCGCACTCCAGGCAGCCACCCACCCGGCCCACGGTTGGTCCAGGGAGGAGCAAGGCCGGGGCCCGCCGCCCCCGCCCAGGAGGGGGGATACCCCGGGGAAAAAAGGGCGCCCACAAGGGCTGTTGTAAACTTGGCCCAACCAGGCTGGGCCACAGTTGAAAATTTGGCGGGGCCCAGGGCTCAGGGGCAGGGACCAGAACCCACCCCCCAGGGACACGAACACCCCCGGCTCAGTTGTAATGTGAACCCCCTCCCCGCGCGGAGAGAGCACCGCCGGGCGCAGGAAGCCGGCACCCAGGGGACACGGCCGCCGTTGCCAAGGGGCCCGTACCCCCCACCAGGGAAGGGGTAGGGGACAGATGGTCCTAGGTCCCACCTTCCTTATAAAATGTGTGTGCGTGTGTGTTTGTTTGAGAGGGTGTGTGTGTGTGCATGTGTGTGTGTTTATGTTGGAATGTATATATTGGGGGGGAGGGGTGTGTGTACTAAGGGGGGTGCAGTTAAAATTGGCGGGTAGGGCACTGAGGGGACATCTCCTGATTACTCACAGTGATGTCCCCTCACCCTCCCCACCAAGGGGCCCTAAATGTCTAAGGTGCGGTTAAAATTGGCGGGTAGGGTGCTAAGAGGACATCTGCTGCTTACTGGCAGTGATGTCCAAGCACCCCCCCTACCAAGGGCCCTACATGTCTAAGGTGCAAATAAAACCGAAAGAGGGGGGGCCCACTCCATACGGCAACCATAGGAGGGGGGCCACTGCCAAGTAACCCCCCCCCCCCCCCCAAGGCGCATCGCAGGCTAAACCCCCCACCCCCTCACCCTAATATGAGGTTATATGAGGAAGGGGGTAAGTTGGGGATAGCTGGTAGACTGTCCCCCGGTGGTCAAACAGCCGTCCCCCAGCCCACCCAGCCCAGGGGCCCCACCCCCGGAGGCGCCGACACCCCAGGCCCAGCACCACCCACCCCACACAGAGAGAGAGGAGCCAACAATACCAATAGTGGGCCCCCCTCCCCCCCAGAACGCCCCCCCACAGGACAGGGCCGACAAGCCCCCCACCCCACACCACCCCAGACCCCGCAGCCGAGGCGGATGACACCCAGAGCGACCGGGGGCCCCAAGAGGGTTGTCCCGTCCTGTCCCAGAGCCAGGGAAGGGCCGATCCCAGCCCCAGGTGTAGACGGGCAGCCCATCCAGCGCCGCTAGGCACCCCCCCCCCCCCCCCCCCCGAGCAGGGCCCCCCGCCAACCCCCCCCAGCACAGGCAAAGGGACCAAACCCCAAGCCAAGCCAGACCACCCCCCACCCCCCCACCACGCACCCCCACACCCAAGCCCAGAGGACCACGCAGCGCCCCAGCCCGCCCCACCCAGGCACCGGACCCGACCCCCGGACCTTAAAAAGACTTCTGGTAACAACAACTGTTGGAGGATCTGTATTGTTTTCAAAAACATTCTTATAAAAAAGGCTCAAAGCCTTTGACATTGTGTTTCAAAAAGTTTTTCAGGTTGAATTTTGATAGAGAGACTAGTTTTACAAACACGCTAAGATGTTTTTTTCTGCTATGAAATAACAGAGTTTTCATCCTGAACCCCAAATGATGCCCACTTTGGTCATTGTTCTGAGAATGATGCTCATCACGCCGCCCCTCCTACATCGCTGCCCGACTCTGAATCACGATTTCAACCTGACGCTGAAAAGATCCAACAATCATTTCATCTCTCAGAATGCTGCAATCGCTGTGTATTCTACCAAAACAGTTTTTTTTATTAGGGCCCGTTGGGGAGAGAAAAGTAGGCGAAAACTAATCAGCTTCCTGCACAGAATTCAATTTTCTCAAAGGCGTTGCCTTGATTGGATTTGAAGGGAAACTGCCAGGTCATAATTGAGAAGTGTTCCTGACTTTCCCTCAGTGTTGGTAACTATTACTAGTAGAGTTCCACGATAAATGAACTCGAGCCGTGGCTTTTATTGGCGTTACCACCCTGTAGAAGCCACTCAGACAGCGGAGGCTTAGACAACTACTTGCCCCCTTGCTGAAGATGTTTCGTGAAAGTCACCGCTCCATGACTGACAAATTTAACTCACTGTTTTCTATTTTTCTGTCTTGGAGTTATTAAACACACAAATGCAAAATGTTTATTGAATATTTTCCCAACAGGCTAGGGGAAAAAAAGACAGATCAGTGTGGGTTTTAACTAACGGAGACGTGGACACCAGAAACTCACAGACCAGTCAGTGACAGCCTGACCTGAGGAAGGGTCCTCAGTCACCATGGAAACGGCTCAGGGGGACATTTCTACCCCTGTTGAGTCTGAACTCATCAATTGATCAGAAACAGATGGAAGCGTGAGTCTGCTTTTTATGTGCATGTTTGTGCGCGACAGAAGAAAGAGAGAAAAAAAAGGGACTTGCTGGGTCCTAACAGATGCACGGAGGCCAAGAAGACATAAGGTGTTATTGGCCGATGACATGCAGTAGTGGCACATTGGATGTATACGTGTGGGTGAATCTGCAACATGCACACCAACAGGAGGACATGCTAAGTCTCCCACCCACGCACAGACAGAACAGACAGGCTGCTTTCGGTACAGTGACAGTTTCTTCACACCCTAACAGCTTCACAGAGACAACATTTGAGAAGCGCAACTAAACCTAACATGTGCAGAACTTGGCTGGAGGAAAGAAAACAGCAACGCAACTTGAGGAACGAACACAACAGCCTTAAATGTGATGAATTATCTATCACAATTCTTTTATTTCACACGTTTTGTTTTCACAGCTAAGAACAAAAGCAGTCTAATTAATACCCAGTATTTACCCAGATCAGGGTAAGTGCACCCTGCTTTTTGTAAAACAAAACAAAATACAAGATTAAAGAACTAATAATTTATGTAAAATGTGTTGCCTTTGTAAATAATAATGGTTTGAAGACTTTACGGAGGCACCTGTCCTCCGTGAACTGACCCCTGGTTGGGGATTTTTCCTTAAAACTGTTTTCTGTGGTCTTTTATCAGCTCCTATTTTTGCCAACGCTTCAAAAAAGTTAAAGAAAAACAAAAATTCATCTAATAAGCAAATTAAATTTCCCTTAAGAATTCCTTAATGACTCATTATTCTTACCACAATTACATTTTCATTCACTAAAATATTTTTTAGATAACAACTGAAGCTTTATTTAACACATTTGGTTGCAGAAAGCAAAGAAATAAAATTGAAGGTCCAAGTGGAGCAGCGGACAGGTTGAGCAGGTTAAGAGGTGACAGAACAGCCTCTCACTTCTCCAGTCAATCCCAGCCTGGAAGGCTGCTTCATGCTCAGCAAACTATGAGATGTTTGGCTCTCACCCACCCGAGACAGCGAGGCTGATGGTTGTTTGGACGCCAACAGTCCTCATTCAACAACAAGCTCAGGAGCGAAACCTGTAACGTCTTAAGGAGTCTCCTTCTGCCGCACACAGAGCATGCTGCAACACACGGAAAGGCCTTGGAGCACAACATACTTAACCCTTGTTCAATCCTAGGCATTTTACGTTGGGAGTGGGGTCATCTAGACCCACTAGACAGAGCTCTGAACCTTTTTTCTTCAATGATTTGTGATCTTCACTGGTGTCCATGGATTACATGAAATCTTTCCACCTTTATCCACCTTTGTCATGGTAGGGAGAACACGTCAATGGAAGGGGGGGGTCAGCTAAGATAGCACAAGGGTTAAAGCCCAAAAAGATTTTCATATCTGGAAAAACTGCTAAGAAAATAACATGAAGATTGTTTAGCACCTATACTCTACAAATCACTACACCTTTGGAGTCAACCACACCCACTGTAAATGTTTAAAGTCACACAAATGTTTGGAGACCTTTTTCAGGACTGAGCTAAAAGAGTCCATATTTGGGATTGGATGACAATAATGAACCAAAATGCAGAACAAAACGATGTAACAAACAAAGCTAAACTTCTGTGACTCACATAACTTTGGGAAGAAACTTCAGCCAACTGCATTACCAATTTGAAATGTGTTCCATACCTGATTTTAGGAAATGCATCATGTGTTTGTTTTGTTAATGTAATTTGATTTAAAAAAATGTATAGCTAAAAATCCATCCGTTCATCTTGTTCCCTTTAAGGTTCCCTTTTTGGGTCACAGGGCTGCTGGAGCCTATCCCGGCCACTCGTGGGCATCCTGGACAGGTCGCCAGTCTGACGCAGGCCCACAATCACACACACCCATTCACACCTACGGACAATTTAGAACAACCAATTATCATATGAAGCACATGAAGCACGTTTTTGGACGCAAAATATATTTATTCCATATATTATAGCAGGCAAATTCCATGCATTTATCTCCACTTAACATCCCATAAATGTATGTTTTTACAATTTTGGCTCCATATTTTAAGGACAGAAATCTATAGCCAGCAGGCTTTTTTAGAGATTGTTACATTAAAGCAACTACAAAATGTCTGGTTTCTTGAGAGCTTTACTGCGTGCCATGCAGAACACGCTAAGAGGCTGGAAGCCCTTTACAACACGTGATCACGTTCACTGCAGACAGCTCTTAAGCCGCATGCAGGGCAACAAGTGGCTTCCTGTCGGAAATCTTACAGCTTTAAGATCTTCATCCTGTTTGAGATTCTGTTCACTAGTCATCCTTGATCAGAATCATGTTTTCTGCTTCCTGTTTGATGAGATGAGAGGTGAGACGTCTTGAACTTTAAAAATGACGACCTTTAAACTTACTACTATGATGGAATCCACCAGGATGAATGACTTTTAGGTAGTTTAAAATAAATGTATTTAATTTAAAAAATTGAACAAATTGTTGTTATTTTTCTGTTAAGAGAAAAATAATAATAAAATCCTAAATAAATCTACAACATGTCTGATTACTCTGATTTTATTTGACTTCCATCTAAAAGTATTGAATCTACCTGCTTGTTTGCATTCACAGGCTTATAATATTTAAGCAACAGATTATGATGAGCAACTGTGTTGTGGAAGGCCTTATTTCATGAATCTGTAAGTTATTTCAATTACTGGTAAACTAAAAATGTTTAATGTCAGGATAAAAGTTGAAGAAGACTCGCAGCTTTTGTGCTGAAGTTTCTTTCTATAAACACGCTTCGATCTGAAACTGAAGCCTCTTTCATTAGTTTGTTTTTCTGTGCTCCCAGCATCTGTAGGTGAACTTCCTTCCCCAAGGAAGTGATCACATAAGAAGATTATTTGGATACGGAGAGGAGCCACAAAAGCAATCCACCTCCGTCTGACACCTGGATGCAGACGCAGCTGGATTATCACCGTCTCTTCAGTAGAAAAAAAAAGAACTTTGAAGCTTTGGCACAATTTAAATAAGGAAGATCTACCCTACTCCAGCAACAGTGGCGTGTTATTTTGCTCTACACACCGCTCATCCATACACCTTCCTTCTGGACTAACAGCTACATGCCTTTTTGTCTTGGCCAATAATAATTGTGTTTATAATTGGCACTTCTCCACCCCGTCTAGGCCAGGAGTCATCAACCTTTAACACTAAAAGAGCCATCAGGTCCAGTTTCTTACTGAGCAAAAACCGCAGAGTTGCTGTTTAGAAAAATACACTTTATTTCTGTTTTTTTGTGGCCATGAACTCATTTATTTATAAAATGCAGTTCTTTAATATTTACAACATTTGAATTCTAACAGTGTTATATTTCTATAATATTCATTTTGATAGCAGCACATCCAAGGTCCTTCAAAATAAAATACATCCTGACTGGCAAACTTATTCTATTATCAAACCACTCTGACAACAGATCAAACCTTTGACCATAATTGTGGTCGGTTGTCTGTTCCTTTTGGAGGAATGGTAAAGCTCTTGAAAGCAGCAGTAAAAAAAAAAAAAATAGTTAAGTTTTACTCATGTAAGATCACTTCAGTTTAAAAATGTAAACATACACGACAAAACTGTTCTAACTGAAGGGTCTTCATCAACACCTCTGTTCATCTTCTTTTCTCTTTCCTTTCCTTAAAAGTAAATTTTATGATTATGTATGTATGTTTTCAGTTTTTGCACTGTTATGTGATTTTAATGCATTTTCCTGTTTCGTGAAGCTCTTTGAATTACTTTCTGTATGAATTGTTCTGTACTAATAAACTTGCCTTGCCTCAGTATTCATACTGTTAGCATTTTATGCATATTTTACACAGTTTATACGCACTTATCCTGTAAATCTTAGGCAATTGTGCGTGATTCTTGTGACATGCATGCACGAATTTGTCTTTCCACAATTGTTCTACATATGTCTAACTGACTTTTCATGCATGAACCACCAACGTATAACTTTTGCATCATGTGTCCGGCGCACATATCAGATTCAAATCACTATAATTGACACACCAATCACTAATAAATTGCATGTAAACAGCACAATAATCATGTGTTTGTTGCGTGGTATATTCATACTTCTTCCGTAGAGCCGTAAAGAGCCGCATGTGGCTCAGGAGTCTATGGGTGCAGATCCTCCGTGTTAGCTAGATCACCCATGTGTGGTTACGTTTATGCTTTACAAGCATTGGCCCAAACCCTAACCGCCACAGATTTATGGACTTATTTGTTCTACAAATCTTTCTGCATCAGCGACAAAATCATTACGTCCTAAGATGTCTCCTTATTAAAATATCTTTTCAGCTCGCATGTGCTCATCTGATTTATCACCGCAAATATTAACATAACAAAGAACGTGGGTATGAATCCTGCTGGGAGTGATGCTGCTTTTGGCTACAGAGGAAGAGCTGTTGCCTCAGACTAACCACTTTCATTCTCATCAGCTCTCCTTTGCACTAACTCCATCCCTGCCACCTCCCTCTGTGCGTCTGGCACTAAGCTGTGACACCAACCCTCGGTGGGTGTTGCCCTCCGTCAACTGTTGCCAGTCTAATGTAGGCCTTGCCAGCCAATAAACCCAACCAAGGTGACAATTAGCACATGCGATAATGCCACACTATCCTCTTTTTTCAAGCTCAATGATTCTTTTTTATTTTGAAAAGCTCTTCTTTGAGTTTTACTCTTTGCCTCAACATCACAGCTTTACTCTGCTGTCACTGCAACACGCTACTGAACACAATGTGTGATGACCCCAGAAAACCCACGGTCCCTCTATTTGAATATCAATAACACGGTCCTCAGCATCACAAAACAGCCTTTGAGGATGGGTTGTGTATTTGTTCACGTCTCCCAACGACTCACTTTGTCAGGCCTTCAGGAAAACACCAAGGCAACCATCAACACACACGACGGGGGCCGAGTCAGAAGGAGTCACCGGAGCCACATGCATCCAATTACCAGTCAAACTAGCAAACATTTTAGTGCCCCGTCTACTGAGAAAATGAGGGATTGTACTTCAACAGATGGAATAAAAAGTGGGAGAAAATACAATCACAGTTGTGGGACTTTTTGCATCAGTTGGCACACACAAAGGCTGCACACTGGTGCAGTGGTTAGCGCTCTTGCCTCACAGGGAGAGGGCCCTAGTGTCAGGTAGGGAGGGCTGGTGAGCATGAAGGACCCAAAATGCAGAGACGGGAGGCACACGGTTCCAGGCCAAGGGGTTTATTAAACTAACATAAGGCGCTGCAGAGCAGGAAAACAAAACTAAACTTACTGTGGCCTAAACAAGAAAACATGGCAGAAGACAGTCAGGGTAGAGACGGTAATGAACCAGAGGAAGCAGAGACAAGAGTTGTATACAGACAGGACGGACAAGACACAGGTGACAAAGATCGGGAGAGATTGAAACCAGGGAAGTAAAACTCAAAACCATGACATGCAGGAAACCTTCAAAATAAAACAGGAAACAGAACTCAAACATGACAGAAACAAAAGCCAATACAAGGAAACCCAAACCATGACATCTAGTTCTTTCTGTGTGAAGTTTCTCCCCCTGCATGTGTGGTTTTCTCCGAGGACTCCAGCTTCCAAACAGGATTCATAGGTTGATTGGTGTCTCTGAACTATCCTTAGATGTGAGTGTGTCCCTGCAACAGGCTGGGACCAATTCAGTGTGTTTCCCGCCTTTGCCCAACAGTACCTGGGTTGGCTCCAGGAACTCCGTGACCCCGAAAGGGATGCAGCGCGTTCTAAAGATGTATGGATGGATGGATGGGAGGTGCTCGCAATGTCTAAAAGGGAAGCTTGGCCTCTGTGTCAAAGTTTCCCTCTACCAGGTTTGTTTTCTTATGGAGGATTGTTTTTGTTTTTGTGGCATTATTATTGGTCACTAAAAACAAACATCAAGAAAAGGATTTGTCCCAGCCAGACGATTACTGGAAGTGGAACCTGGAAGAAGGTGCTGGTTCAAATCCCAGCTGGGTCCTTACTGTGTGAGTTTGAGGCTGTATTCAGACGTTTTGGTTGAGTGTCTCGGTTCGTTTCCAACCAGACTGAGCTCCGGATCGCTCTGAGTTTCCTCAGTCTGAATATACTCCTTTCTCGAAGCAGAGCAACTGAATCAAAATGGCCACAGTAGCCGGTCGTCACATGATGTGAATAGTGGCACAGCAATGATGAGACAAAACAACACATTAAAATGTGGTCAGATGAACAAAGGCTCATTTAAACTACTTTTAACGTGACCCACATTGCTTCTTACTGTTTTCCCAACAATCTATTTCTTATAAATGCTTATCAACGTGCCTTTTCGGCCACCATCTCCTCTGTAACCGCCTTGCAGCACGGCTCAGCCATACAAAAGTAAAAAGTGTAGTACAGACGTTCAAAATTGGTCATCAAAACATAAATTTTGAATAAGTGAACTATCCCATCAAGGACTTCAAAGTGCAGGACTTCCATTATTCATAATTCTTTCTCTTGTTGCTTTGTCCCACCCTTATTATTCCTGGCCAATGACTGAGGAGATCTTTAGTTAAAGGTGTTGTGTGGTTCCAAACAGGAACATCCGCCTGACGGCAGTTTGAACACAGACCACAGATCAGGACTCGATCCGGACCAAATTGAGCAGACTCTGTCCCGGCCAGCAGACTTTTCCAGTCTGAATACGCCCTAAATCAGGGGTGGGCAATTCCAGGCCTCGAGGGTCGGCGTGTCTGCATGATTTCCAGATAGTCTTGCCCTACTTATGGCTGATTACCTGGTTCAGGTGTGTCCAGCCAATCAGAACATGCCAGAGCAGGGTATACTGGAAAACATGCAGGAATGAGGCCCTCAGTGCCCACCTCTGCCCTAAATATTCTCCAAGTGAATGTTTGGTTTTCGGCCCATCTGGTCCCCCAAAAGTTCAAAAACATGCTTCATTTACTACGTTCATTTGATTCCATATATATGCATGAAAATGCTTGCTTGCTGCAGAGTGAACAGTGAAACCTGCATGTATTACCAGATAAGATGTGCAGAGGTCAGCAGCAGGCCTGTCTGTGACCCCTGGTCTCTGTTTTCTGTTGAGGGAACAGAGACACCGGTGGAATGCAGACCAGACTTGCATCTTTGACTGGCGCAAACATGTCTGTCACGTAAAGACACAGAGTCCAGTGATGTATTTTACATGTTTACATGTTGCCTCATTGGACAATAAAAAAGCTTTTCTGCTTTGGGGCCAGAGAGAGAGAGCGGAGAACGACGGAATGGTTGTGTTTTCATCTCTCCCCTTTTGAAAAAGGGCTGCACAACATTTTTTTTATTTAAACTTTTGTTTAAATGTTTATTTAAACATTTTCAAATGTCCGAATCTGCGAAGGCCATCCATACAATGAGTCGATTGTGAATGCTGCTTTGACCCTCAGTGCGTGTTGTCTGTCGGCAGAGGCCCTATGATGACCTGGTGAGATGTCCAGGGTGAACCCAATCTTTGCCCTAAAACAGCTGGGATGGAATCCAACAACTCCAGCAACCCTGCATGCACAGGAGGAAGCTGGACTGGAAGATGGATGGATGGTTATAGACTGCATGATGTGGCAAAAGAGAATAAGACTAAAAGGCAGATATTAATGAATGGGAGGCCTCATTCGTTTTGGAATAAAACAAAACTTCCATCATTACAAACCGACAGACAGCAGTGACTCAACTGATCATGTCTGAGCTGAGGCCATAATATGAACTCAGTCTAATAAAGTAGGAAACCACCGGTGATGGTGAGAGAATGTCTCAGCCTGTGCAAGAGGTTAATAAAGTCTGCAAAGAAGAAAAAGAGACTGAGTGGACTGTTCTGTCTTTGCTTTGGCCAGAATAATAATTTAGAGAGCGTCTCACTTCATCATGCTGAATATTAATACAATCAAAGCTGGAAGGCGTCTTCATCCAGGTCAGGCAGGTCTCTGAGCATCCGATGGCTGCAATAACGCGACAAGAGTGGAACAGATGCTGGCGTGTCTTTGTGTTACAATGTGAAACAAATACAGAAAAATGTAAAAAGAAATTATGGAAAATATTGATGCTAAAGGACATTAAGGTGAACAGCTTCTCATGAGGTGACAAAAGAATACTAAGAAGAAAACATTACAGCAAATGAATAAAAGACTTAAAAAAGCTCAAAGATCTTCTTCTCAGCTTCCTTCCTGTTAGGTTGGAAGCAGATTCACACCTTTCTGTGGATTATTATTTCACCTGAGCTGCTCACTTTGGCTTAACATTGTCTCCAATGTGCTTGACTGTCGAATCAGTTGGTCAGAAGAACAGCAGACTTATTATTAACCATTACTCCTCCTTTGTTCTGCCTCCTCTCTGCAGACAGAGCACCATCATTAGGGAGCCTGAGTTCAGCTCATCAATATAATCCATCATGCAGAATTCTGCTGCCCTGTACGAATGTGAACCGATCAATATTTTGATTTGATTTAATTTATTTCAAGCATTGTAGTCAAAGTAATAAAGAATTTACACATATTTATCAAACTCATTACAGAAATACAAAATGCATAGATTAAAAAAACAGAAAAAACACTTAAATCACGTTTGCTTGATTAAAAACAGTGATCATTAACTAAAGTCAAGTAGAGCTTGATTTATTGATTGAAAAGGAGCAGGAAGAAGTGAGTTTATATAATCCCACCCTACTGAGTTCATTCAGTTGATAGTTTGACATAGTTTCTGTAACACAAACACAAATGTTTTATTTGTGAACATTTGTGTTTGTGTTCGAATGAGTGGCGTCAACCTGTAATGAATGGGGGGTGTTATCCTTCAGAAACGCCTCTCTAATGAACTTTCATCAGAATAATTACCAACTTTGATGCAACAGTGAAGTTCCTTCCCTCAGAATTACAACTGATCTGAAACATTTACAACCCCAGACTTACAAAACGCACAGGACTCTTAAAAGGAGGAGTTATTTTATACTAAATGAAGACTTTTTAATACTTTTACACTGTGTTACATAAAGGCTTCTTTACTAGGTTACTTTTCATACTTTTATTTTATATGGCTTAAGGCATTTTTACATAGTTGAAGCTGGTTAGGGTGTGCTTCGAAGCCTTAATCAGTACTTTTTCACTGAGAAACAAAGCTATAAATTACCTTGTTGGCAGGAGCAGAAGCACGTAAAGATGACCATATATGGTGTTATTGCCTCTGGGGGGTCTCTCCTGTCCTGAAGCCACACATGGGGTCTATATTTGTGGAATCCGTTTTACGGGTCCCAGTCTATCATGGTGAAGACCCACAGTTCTCTGTCGACTCTGATCCAACGTTTTACTAAAAGGACTGAATTCCATTCAGGCTTTGTGGTCACTTTCTTCCTCATCAACGAACACGCAGAGGTTTACCTCACGGTCCTCAGCTACAGACTGAGTGTTTGTTCAAGCACCCTCACTCACACAAACAATGCCTACTGTGCATTTAGAAGACAGAACAGCAGAATTAGCCAACAGCTGCAATTATTGCTTTGCTTGATAAATGCACAGCAAAGAACTGGCCCTTTACTAACCACGCACGGATGCTGCACGCACGGTGTGCTGAGATGATACCAAGGATGTCCACACACTAATTTCACAGTACTAACAATCTCCTGACTGTCAGAAGTCAAAACTCTGTCTCCCCCTCTGGTCACCGGCGGGAGAAGTCTCCGGAGTACTGAAAGTACTACATCTCCCAGCAACCCCAGCGCACACTTCCTGGAGGCCGCACACCTGACTCTCAGTCACTGAATCAACCACAGCATACTTAAGCTCTGCACTGAGCCTCACTCAGCGTGAAGTATTGTTGGTGCCACTCTGCCTTCCTTACCGAGCCTCATATCTGGATCTGATCTTCTGTGTTCTGACCCGGTTTCTGACTCTGTTTGCCTGCCGCCTGCCCCGACTCTGGCCTCAATCCTGATTACCCCTGTCTCTTCTCTGATGCTCTCATGCCTGTTATCGACCCCTGCCTGCCTGACCCTGAATTATCTTTATGGACTTTAAGCTGAGCTAATAAACCTGCTGCACTTGTAAGTAAGTAAGTACATTTTATTTGTATAGCACCTTTCACAGACAAAAGCCACAAGGTGTTTCACAGGTTAAAATATGTATATATACATATAAAAAAACATGGATCCAGCCGTCTCCCTGTATGTGTAACACTGTGTGCAGTGTGTAGGGGAGGGGTCAGAAAATGAAAAATCTGTATGACACACCTGCGTCTCACCTACTCACTTACTCTTACGTGTTCATCCAGAATGAGTGTGTGCTATGACCTGTCATCTGTAGCATGCCCATAGAAAATAATGAGCATGAATATTTTTGCACTACGGCCTCACGACCTTCATATTTTGTGCGGGTCACTTGTGTGCCCCATTCAGGTTTGACCATTTTTTCTGACAACAAGGTGGCGCCCACTCATTATTAGCCAGAACCGGAAGTCTTAGCAGTTTTGCAAATCCACATTTTGTAAGGAATAAAAATGTTTTTTGCCCCATTTAAAGCTCATTCTTACACAGTAAAACTTTTTTGTACTGGAGACCGTAACATTTACCGCTCACTCACGCAAAAACGTTTTAATAAAAGGTGCTACCGTTCTGAAAACGTGTGGAATTTCCGCTTTCGGCTAATGATGTCTGGGCGCCATCTTACCCGCAGACAGCCTGCATGCACCCGTAAGGGCAGTTGCGAGTGAGAGTGAAAGAAATAGTTCAATCAATGTATCATGGCGGATCATAGTAGTATCAGTAGTGATGGCTCAGCGGAGCAGTCTGCAGGGCTAGCACCCAGAGGTCCTGAGTTCAAGAACCGTCTTCTATGATTTTTGGGTTTTTTTTGCGTTTATTTTCTTCATGTGATGTGTATTTTGTAGTGTCAAGCACCTCTCACAGAAAACATCAAATGTTTTATTAAAGTTGCTTTTTTTATCTAATCATCATTAACAACATTGTTTTGTTTTGAGTTTTGTCATCATTGTCCACATTGAAGTGTTACAAGGAGCGTAGTTGAAACATATGTTTATAAACTTCCAGTCCGCCACCAGATGCCGCTGTTCTGCGTGGTTTCAAAGCCCTGAATGGTTGGTTCATTTTTCCGGCACAGTTACAAGAACCCCAATGAGGCTTCATGGGGCTTCTATTCCCATCCCTACAGATAAGAGTCCAACGATACAGACTAGACCGTTCTCCGGTGCAATTCCCAAGCTGCTGCTGGACCTGACAGAGGACTGGCTGAAAAGTGGCTGTAAATCCCACAAAATGCTTCTACAGCCGTTTAAATCTGCTCCACCTGACTATTTTTGACAGATTTTAGTGCTGCTAAAATAAAACAAGAGTTTTGGAAAACGTTTGGAAACAGCTCAGACCAGACAGATTCAGATTGAGCACATGATTCCCTGTTAGCCACTTCCATACACACAGCACTTCTCTGCATACACTTTGTTCTCATTATATAAAATCTCTTGTTCTTTAAATACATTGAAACATTTTTATTTTCTTGATATTTTAAATCCAATCCAGTTTCCATCTCTTTTTACGAACAAGTTGGGAAATTCCCTCCATTTTGTTTTACTGTTAAGAAACAATGAATAAAACTATAATAACGTGCTCATGGAAACCCATTCTGGTGTATTTAAAACTAAAAAGGTGGCAAACGCATCTTCTACTTTGTCTTTCAAAGCTCAAATGTTCTGTTAATTGCGATAGCTACACCTCTAATCCTGCTGTGTTTCCGTTTGTCTTAAGGGACACTATTTCTAATTTAGTCAACCAGTGAATAAAGATGAGTTTGTCAGAACAGATTGAGTATCTAACACAAACTCAGTCGCCACAAACAGAACATTATGTAATAACAAAGTTATTACGATAAATATCAGGCTTGCTAACAAGCTTTTAAGTTGGCTCCAATAAAAAATGGTTTTAGTAATCTACATTAAAAATGTGTCTTTTGTGATTTTAGGAGGAACACAATGTCCCAGAGTAAAATAGAAAACAAAGACACAGCACAGAGTGATGCAGGCTGTCAAAACATCAGCGACAAAACCTTCTAGAAATAACTGTAAGAACCTAGAACAATTAAGAGAAGCTAAACACGGCTGTTCTGTCCTTAAAGCACCTCTCTGAATCCCTGCTCCCTTCCATTCAAGAAGCTAATCCTGTTTCACAAAGTGTCATTTCAGACGTTCACACATGCTCAGTGCAAACTCACCCACTGAGGACCACAATGAAGTCCATGACGTTCCAGCCATTTCTGAGGTAGGATCCTTTATGGAACACAAAGCCCAGAGCGATGATCTTTATCCCCGCTTCTAAGCAGAACATCCCGATGAAGTAAGGCTCCGTTTTCTCCTGCCAACAAAGATGGATGCATGTGAATGCACGCTCTCTACGAGGAGCATGGAGGCTGAAGGCGGGCGTCTCACCAGCTTCTTGGACATGGGGGTTTTGTCCTCCCCAGGAAGGTGCTGCTCCAGCGCCAAGACGATGCAGTTGGCAATGATGGTGGTGAGGATCATGTACTCAAATGGAGTGGAGGACATGGGTTAAGGAGTATCGTACTGCTGCAGACAAAGTTCAGCCACACTGAACACGCAGGTGTGCACAAGAACTGTAAAATGGGATTACAGCCTCACATTGTTTAAAACAGCAAACATGGTGAATTAAGGATTTCAAACTCTAAATTTAGTGAAGTTGTAAACATTTCTTGCATCAAGTTAATCAGAATTTAATCACAAATCCCACTACCAACAGGTACATTAATAATTCAAACTGTTATTTATTATTTATCTACTTTTATTCAACCAGAAAAATCCCACTGAGATCCATAGATCAATCTCTTTTCCAAGGGAGTCCTGGCCAAGAGACAAAAAAGTGACACTCAGACATTTCATACAAATTTAAAAACATTAACAGGTTAAAAACAGCTCCAGGTTATTGATTTTATTTCCAGGTCCTTCATACTGGCATCAAACTGAGACGTAGATGTGAGATTTTGGAGTTGAATTGTTTTTTGTATTGAGTTCAAGTTTTTGGGTGCTTTATACCTTAAAAAAACAAAAGAAGAGAAACTCAAGGTAACCTTAAAGGCCTCTTCAATCAGCTATTGATCTATTTTTAAAGCATTCCAAATAGTTTAAATAATATAGTTTAAATTTTAAACAGTTGAAAGGTTCTTGATTGGACATCCATAGAGGCACACAGGAATACATGAATTCTCATCAGGAATCAGGAAACAGCCTCCAGCATGCATAAATAAAAAGTTCATTCATTTATCTTCTATTGTTTATCCCTTTCGGGGTGACGGGGCTGCTGGAGCCTATCGCGGTCACTTGTGGGCAAAGGCAGGGGACACCCTGGACAGGTTGCCAGTCTGTCTCAGGGCCACAATCACACACCCATGCACACCTATAGGGACAATTTATAGTGACCCATTAACCTATGAAGCATGTTTTTCTTCAGAGTAAACCCACACATGCACAACACACGGGCAGAACATGCTAAATCCATTGGTGTTCTTTTTCTGGTCCCCCAGCTGAGACTTGAACCAGGGCTTTCTCGCTGTGAGGCAAGAGCGCTAACCACTGCCCCACCGTGCAGCACTTAAATAAAACGCTTCAACTAAAAATGAGATGGATGATCCAGAATCAAGGACCGTTACAGACACTGAAATCCTGCATGTTTGTCGGATGTCAGTCTCTAGTCATCGGTCCAGACTTCTACTTTTCACTGAGTCAGAAAATAGATGTTTGGTGTGAGAGCAGAGGATAGGTGTGAATTGAGTTAGATCTGAATGTATGAGGCACAGTCAGTGGTACTGTATAGCAAATGTATTTTTTAGTCAGACCCTGAATTAAAAAGACACGTCTTTTGAGAACAAAGCAGTGGATTCAGGTGCTGGATCAGAAAAAAATAGTAATGAGGTGTAGTTCTTTATGATGAAAAAAAACCTGCAGCAAAACGATTACACTGATGTGTAAGCCAAAATCAGCAGTTACTCTGATCTTTTTGCACTAAACAGAACCAAGCAGGATGTCCTGAGGGCCGACCCATGGCCAGACACAAGCTTTACCTTATCTCAGGTCAGTTACTGCACACAAACACAGCAGACGAGTGATAAGAGGCAACATCTGGGATCTGAGCCCATGAAAAGGGGTCACTCTTAGTATGAGACTCAGTCCATGTAACGTGAGACCTGTGCCGGATGTTGGTTCATCTCCAGCTGCTCTGTGGATGAACTAAACCAGCAATGTCATTCTCTGTGTGGGCAGGCTCACTTCTCCTGGTTTTGGACTAAAAAGAAGAACTGATGGATCCAGAATCTGTGGGGAGGGCATGGAGGAGAGGAGGAGGAGGAGAGATGAAAGGGAAAAATGCAACAGTAGCAGGTGATTATGAGGATGAAGGATACGGAAAGGATGATGCTTGAGCTTCCAAAACAGAACGATGAGAAGTGAAGCCAAAAACAAAACAAATGAGGCAGAAGTGGACGGATTAACGATGTGCCGACGGATTTTCTTTTTCAGATGAAGGAAGCAACACATCTGCAGACACTGCAGCACAAACTGTTGGTTCATATTTGAACAAGTAATTAAAATCCTCAAAACAAGAGAGAAAACATGTGATATGATGCATCATTTACGGCGATCGGTTTTTGGTTTCCATGTCATTGGCTTGCATCACGGAGCAACATCCTCCTAAACGCCAGCAAGACACTGGGAGAGACCAGAGGAGATTAACACAAGAAGGGCTGGAAAAGTGGGGAAATGGAGACAGAGGGTCAGGGGTATCCACGGCAACAGGCTACAAGACAGTTACTGTGCAGCTCAATCACCCGTGTGACAAAAATCTTTACGCTTGCATACATGAGCTGAAACATGGAAACTACATGTTGTGCTAAGCTAACAGGTGGATAACGGAACCCGAAGTTAAAATCGGTGAAAAGAACACAGTAGGTCTCGTTTTGTGTGTAGAAAGTGTACGTTTTCCTCCTGAAGCATTTAGTATTAAATGGTACCAAATACTTATCACTTCCTTATGTTGCTGAAGACATTATTTTATAAATAAAGTTTGATTGATTGATCTCGCTCTGATGGTGTTTGGATTTTGAAGTAATAATTTAAAAGTCTTTGTTGAGGAGAGGTCTGCCAGTTTAAACATTTTCTTATCGTCTTTAACTCCATTAGCTTGGAATTGACCAAAACAACGGATGCAAATATAACATTTATTCAATGTATACTTTTCCAGTCTTTCAAACTATCAAAGAAAAAGTGAAAGCCGACTGTGTTCCTCATTCCAAATACAGGTCTTGAATCCTCTCCCCTCCTCTGCCGGGTGTCAACGCCGCTGAGGTGTAAACGCTCCAGCTTAGGCAATAAGGCGTCTCATGTGCCATCTGAGTCACGATGACGCTGGCGCTCTGCCTCGACTCCGTAAACGTGCGTGTAAAAATAGACAGGGAGGCGTGGTGTGATGTCGTGTTCGGCTGTAAATACATCCAAGCCCAGACTGGATCCCAGCATCAAAAATATCATGACATAGGTGGAAATCAGAGGAAATGCGGGCATCTGAGCCTTTAGCTTTACATCTTTAAATGGTCAGCGGCTGGTTGAAAGGCAGAGCACAATTGGTGATCAGAAGGGACAGAATAGTTTAATGTACATTTGTGAAAAGAAAATAATAAACCTATTAAGCATTACTGGCTTTACAACAAACCCAAACTAAACTGTTGCATCGTTGCCGTAATTTAACTTAAAGAATTTCCTGGACATAAAAAAGATGAAACTGCTATTTGCATCACTCGTCTCGTGGGTTAACACATTGCACGTTTTTTTTCGACATTGTGTTGTTTCCATCAGGAAAATTTATTATCGCAAACCCAATTTGCGCAATTTTATAGTCAATAAAAACGCAGCTAGTGAAAGGTCAGACGATGGAACGACTTTCCTTGATGCCCAGGCCTCTTTTTTTCACCTGCAGCTCTTTTGGTCAATGTTGTCTCCAATCCACAAGAAAGCAGCTTTGAAGCCTGAAAAAGTCACTTAAGCCAAAAGCATTTCCTTCAACACTATAACAGACGTTTTAGTCACAAAATATCACTGTTTACCTTTAAAAGGGTCAGTCGAAAACTTAACAGATTCATTAGGAACAAAACCACATTTGTCACATCATTTAATAACATTTAAATCCAGAATGCAGGGCATTTACTGCTATAATTATTTGTGTTTAAATGTAATAAAATCATGCTTTGATGTGACATTTTGGAGCATTGTTTTAAAAAATATTTCTTCACAAAGTTTTAAAATCTAGAGTGGCATCCTCAGCTGGAAAACTGTATTTCCAAATTACTTATCGCAATAAAATGTCCTGGAAAACTATGCTTTAATAAACCAGGTAAGTTAGAGTAAAAGAGACCTGACCAACTCCTTTTTAACTACTTGTTCACATCGGTTCTTCAGACCCTCCTGCTACAAAAGCAGATTTTTAAGCATGAAGGATCCGTTCTGAACACGCTTTACTTGTTCAGTTAAAATCCAACCTTTAAGCAAATAAACTGAACCTTTTAAAACTTAAAGAAAATTGAAAACTAGCCCTCAACAACTGAACAGAACAGTCATTTCCTTCCTAATTGTCCATTTCCGTGATTCATGCAAGGATGCTGCTGAGTTAAAGGGAAACATTTGATGCTTTTTCATTTCAAGCAGACTCCAGAGGAAAGGATGTAGAATAAAATCCCTTTTTAATTTAATTGCCAATGAGTGTCTTTGAAATCCCATTTAGGCTTAACAAAATTTAGCCTTTAATTATTTTTGATTGTTATTATTAGAATTTTTTTTCCGCAAGAGCTCTCACATTTTGATTTCTGTTTGCACAGCTGATAAAACACTAATAGGTCTAACTATTAATTATTTAGAAGTGTACCTTCACAATGGGACACTTCCCACTGCAGGGGAGCTCAGTGGGGATCAGACAGAAGTAGCAGCTGCCACTTCTCCCTGGGCCAGCAAGACTAACCTGAGGCCATGTGCTTTATTAGCCCCGCCTCTTCGCTTTGATCGACTGCACTCTATGGCACTATGCACTCAAATCAGCATGCAATGAGATCCTCCAAGTCCACACGCTGCTCCGCCTGCAGGATAAATCCTGGACTGATCATCTGCTGTTAAGCGAGTTTTCACAAAGAGGGGCGTCCAAAAGCAAGACTGACCTTTACCTGATGTCCTGCAGAGCGAGTTGGAGAATGTATGTGTAGGTCTTCCTACTTCTGCATCAAGGTGCTGACAGACTATCAAAATGAGTGTATTTTTAGCATGTTGTCTTGTTTTGCATGTAAGGAAAACATGGACAACATCATGCTCCTGGGCATGCTTCAGTTTTACTGTTTTTTTTTTAAAGTGAAATATTAACACATAAGGAGATGTTTTTTTATTTATTATTTGGGGTATTTTTTTAACATTAGATGCAATGTTGTTGCGTTTAGCGTGGCTAAAAGACTACATAGTGTTGCTAAAAAAATACATTTAAAGACATAGCTCCCTAACTTAGGTTTTTAAAGTCTTATTGTCATACTATGTCATTTTTAGCCAAAAAACAAACAAACAGTTGTTTACTAGGACATAGTTTCAGCAGAGTGCAAGTAATTTCTCAGAAATCTAGCTGTGAGTTGAGAGTGGGACTATTGGCACACTTTGGAAACATGTTGCAATGCAATATGTTGACCTCATCTTCTGTACATTTCATATTTCCATCGACTAGGAGCTTGCAATGGAGCTATTGACAGTCTCAAGTGCAAAGAGAGAGAATGGAGATGGAAGCAAGGAGGAGGTCAAAAGGAGGACCAGTCAGCATGATCAGGTGAGTTGTCCTATTCGTGACCTTGTTTCATTTACTCAGGTCATGCATGGTCCAGTTGAACTGTCTATGTGTGTGTATGTTGTTTCCTCTAATTAAAATAATATTTTCCTTTCCTGTTGGTCCACAGCTCTTCAAAAAGAGGGTCAAAATTGCTGAGAAGATTCTCAATCAAGAGGATCTGTCATATATAAAAAGAGCCAATGCAAACTATGTCAGCGACGAGGAAAGTGACGAGGACAAACCATCTTATTATCAAGCCTCGCCAAAGTGGCGCTCCACTAGGCTAACCAGGGTGATGCTGAAATGCCATAAAGCCTGGGATGAAAACTGGAGGAGTGGAATTGAGCCAAAATTACGCACGAGACACTCAGCTGGCTTTACTGAAGGAAACCCACCACCAGTCAAGAGCTGCTATCTGGCAGAAGAGAAAAAAAGGATGCATGTTTGTTTGTGGTTTTTGACTTATTTATTTATTTTGTAATAAAATATTTTTGAGTAATACCGGTTTTCTGTCACCTTTTATTTCTTATGTATTTTTGATATGACTGGTATCTTGAAATATCCTGACTTACATCACTAGTGTTTGTTCTTCAGATATGTCTGCTGGCCATATGTTCCAAATCCTAACTTCAGATATGACTGGTATACGGACATCAGATATCAACAGATATGACATGGATAGAATCTGGAAATATCCTGACCTTGGATATCACTAGTGACGCATCTCATATCTGGAGAGAATCTCATCTCCAGATTCTATCAGAATAAATGTGTGCCATACTCGGAGTTGATATGCTCAGGACATGAACTTAGAAACAGTCATGTCCGGAGAGTATCCACCGTAGATATCACCAGATATGGGGTATTTCTGAGGATATCCAGACAAACATATCTCCTGATTCTGGGGGCTTTTGCGCAGTGGGAGTAAGCCTACCCTCCCTTCCCATCATCCCTGTATTGACACGGGCTAGCTTACAGTCCCTCACACTAACAACAAAATGGTCGGAGCTATCCAGCCGTTCGGTTTTGAGCTGGACGTCAGCTCAGACGTGGAAAACAACATAGTTCTGTTTCAGAATGGAGTGGAGCAGGGAGCTTATGCCCCGCCCTTTGTATTTTGTACTACAAGCTTTTCCAAACTGCATTCCCAATGATGTGAATAAAGAAAATACTCAAAACTGCAATTCTCAAGCTCATTTTTTTTTTATATCTGTCCTCCATCTTCAGAAAAAATGCCACAAAGAAAATGTCAAAAACACCAAAAACACAATTTTCCTTGGAGTGGGTCTTTAAACATGAAGCAACTAAATGCATGACATTTCAAGGGTGTGCTGACACAATTATGACAATCACAGTTAGATACTGACCAGAGCTCAGCATTCCACTCTTCAGAACCTCATTAGGAAATAATACGATGAAACTGTGAGTAACGACTATTTGTAATAACATGAGACACAACGATTGGACGTCATTGCTTAAGATTTCTGTTAATGTTACTTAATCAGATACTGTGAAGCTCATTAGATGTAATGAGACACTCCCTCCACAAAAAGACATTAACCTGGAGGCCATTCAGTCCTGCAGCTTCCGGTCTCAGAAACCACCAATAACTTAAAGCCATAACTGTGTCTTCTCTCCACAAAAACCAAATGTTCCTATCGGTGCTGTAAAAACATAATCGCTGCTGACAATCAGCACTCTGCAGAGCTGAAGCATCTGTGATATCTTTGCAGAAACAACCCCCCCGAGTGATTTTCTGTTTTGCCAACATTAATAATAAAAAATATAAATAAAAAACCCAGAGAAAATAAAATTAAACAGCTCTAGACTCTTTTCTGTTTTTACCAGCAGCAGGAGCCAGCCAGCCGGTCAGGAAGCTGGTGAATGAAACAGAACAATAGTGTGTGAAGAGGCCCCACCTGGCCTGGACACCTGGTGAGCTGCAGCACAAATGCATATGTGCTCACCTTTGGAGCATAAAATAGCAGTGCTTCTCTGTTCACTGTTATTCTTGTATTTTTAGTAATCTAATTGGCTGTTGCAGGGAGCACGGAAAAAATGGTTTTTCTTAGGAGTTTTTCCTTACCGCAAAGGAGGGACTAAGAGCAGGGATGCCCAGCTTATAGTCTGTTTAGTTCAAGTTTAGTATTATCCTATAGAATTCTATGCATTTATGATCCTTTCGGATTGCACGTTTACTTTAAAATTACCGATATGAAGCCCATCGAGACGGCTGTTGTTGTGAATTTGGGTTATAGAAATAAAATAAAATTGAATTGAATTGAATTCCAAAGCTAGCATCGGGCTAATTCACATCAGTTGTGAAAAGAGTAAAAGAAGAACTCCAAACGTTGTCATCTGGCAGCACACAGGCTCATTATTGGAGTTGCTAAATGATAACTTCAAATGTTTTGTTTTGTTACAATTAAACCCTCAGATTAATGATGATAAACTAAAGAAAACATCATTAATCTGGAAAAAACAAGTGGTTCTGATCACTGCAGCTGGAGTGGAGCTTGAGAAACCCACTGTGCATGACTCCATGGTGACATTGAAAAGGGTGGAAAGAACAAGTCTTCATCGCTTCTTGTTACAGAAAGGATTTACAGTGATGTGTGTAGAAACTCCAATGTTCCTCTAATCCATTTTCCATTGACTTAAACTCCTTTTCATTTTATCTGCCTGGTTAACTCTGCACTTCCTGATGAGGAACCCATGCCAACAGTACAAAACAGTCAAATTAACACTTTAAAGCAGAACTGAGAAAAAAAAGTATTTGAATCTAAATTATGAGCTTTGATGACCATTTATCTCATAAACACCATGTATTATCCGTACATTATAGCCCTGTCTTAATTTAAAAAAAAAAGCTAGGATAGAACACATTGGTGCAAATGAGCTCTAAGAAAACTATCAAAGTTAATCCTGACAGCTGAAGCCAACAGGTTCTCAACAGGTTGACACAAAACATGAGTTTCTATGGAGGACAGAAGATCTCCATCTGAGGTTTATAAAAAAAAACACTGAATCAGAAAATTGCTCATTTACTCAAAGTACTCCAAGTCTGGATATGAAGGACCAAATGGGCCCCTATGACCTCTAGTGCCATAGGTGCCAGCACATACACATCCCTTTATCAGTACATGAGTATCAATAACCTCTAAAGCCTTTATGAGTACAACAAAACAGTTACTATAACAAAACGCACTTATCATGTCACTGTGTAAAAAAGACGTATGGGAAACTTTTGAAAGAGGCAACTTTTCTGGACTGAAAGATACATGTTGTAGTAATCTGTGTTCCAGAAATTAAAAATAGAAAAAGCAGGCTTTGTTGTTTTCTGCACACGTTTTTTTTAAATGTTTGCCTTCAACACTGTTTCTGCAGATCTCCATGTAGTTAGAACAGAAAAAAAAACATAAGCAGGTTGCACACTTCACATGGGACCATCTGGGTTTGTTATATGAGTTTCTGATGATTGGGTTCACCATGTGCTGTCCATGGTGCTGAAACGTTTGGGTGATTTGGTGGAGAAAACCTTTAAGCAAACATGTACTTTTGCCATAACTTTAATAGATGGTGGTGCATTTATGTGTTTTGGGACACATGAAAACTTACTTTTGATTCCATCACTCATTGGTCAGTGAGCATCACCACAGAAAAAGGATATGGCCACTCAGTGATTTTCTTGGCGTACTTCCTGACCACGTTGTCCTCGCCGAAGATGAAGAGCGATCTGTTGACGGTGAAGCAGTTCTCCCGGACTGGAATGGGGTTGTACAAGGCCATGGTGCGCGCACGCTGCGCTTTGGTCTGCTTGAAGGCTGGAGAGATCCCACCTGTGGACACGGCCGCTCCATCGCGGTTCCGATTGCGCTCCGAGCCCCCATCTCCAGAACTCAACAAGCCTGGAACCTCGTCTCCAAAGCGGGCCATTCTGTCAAAAACAAGCAACACGGGAGTGAAGGCGGGAAGAAAGGAGGTTGCGCTTCTCTGGAGAGCAGGGCGCGGTGCTGCGCTCGGTGTGGCAGCAGCGCCGCGGAGAAAGCGCGATCACTTTCAGAGCATCATCCGGGACTATTGGCAAAGACACCCCGTTCTTTAACTTGAGAACACAACAGTCAATCCAACGAGAAGCTCAGCCAAAGCTCCTTCCCAGCAGACGATTCCAAAAGCGACTTTGTTAATTCTAACTCAGTTAAGAGTCTGTCAGAAGAAACTTGAGAAAAATAAGCATTTTGTTCCGTTTCATCCATCCACACCATAAACCTGAACCAAAAACTGCAACAGGTCAGCAGGCGTCCTCAGTCCTCCGCAGAGGAGCAGGTTGATCCACAGTCAGATGTTAATAAACCATCGGATTCAGGGCACAGCTCCTCTCCTCTCCTCTGATGACCACCTTCTCCCTGTGCGCTACCACACTGCTGCTTGCGTAACAGCACGACAGAAAAAGAACTTTGGCATTTTCCACATGATTTTCCCCCCGAAACAGCGCGGGAAAAAATACTTGTCACACATCGAACAGAGAAAAACTCCCCCCGCTTTGTCTGTAATTACAGGACAGCGAGGACAGCGGCTCTTCGTTCCCCGCCATGGAAAAGCGGGAGGAGAAACGCAACAGTGTCTTCTCATGCGACAGGATCAACACACCTCTCCCTCCTACCGCGTGCAGACCAGTTCTGACATTCAAATATTTATAAAAAAAAAAAGACAAGGAGACACCCAGAAAAACAATAATAATGTCTCCAGAATTGTATCCCAATTATCCCTCTTAATTAGATCCGTAAAAAACCGCAAAAAAAAGAAAACTAACTTTAAAATGCTGGAAATTCGGATTCATGAATATTGATGGCATCGCATCTATTTTTGGTGACTGGTCAGTTGCCATTTAAAAAAAAGCCACGCAGCAATTTGCATGTGGCTATGCGTCAGGGACGTATTGAATGCTGGTCACGCATCAGATCTGAGGGGCAGTAAACACCTGTTGTGAGCCGCGACAATACTCTAGGAGGGAAGACAGCAGAAAGAATCTTTAGCTAGTTACAGGGTTCAAAACCTACTGTTGGGAGACATTTGAGGGGGTGGCCCAGCTTCTGAGACAATGCACTCAATCGGTTTGCATTTCTGGGAAACAGAGATAAAAACAGAGACGATTCCAGATTCCAGAAAAAGATTCCAATGAAGTTTATTGAGCCCAGAAGAGGTTTAAAATAACAGAGCAGCCAAAAAACAATCACATATTACATGAGGCTAAATATCGTTAATTAAAATGAAAATATACATGTATGTACATGATCTTCATGAATGTACTGAACGACTCTGAATGACTGAAAGTACTTTATGTGGCAGTTTTCACCGAACGTTAATGAAGAATTGTGGAAGTAAACTGTAAATCCTACGACGACAATGTCTTCATTCAACACGGTTTAACTTGGTGTTTAGTCAGTTTGACCTGCTGAACCAGAACATCACACTGTTCCTGTTCTCAAACTGCATCAGAACCTCTTATCTGGGTTCAGAAACTGGGCCAGACCGGCCCATTCCCCCTGCTTAGATTGTTACTATATTGCATTAATATTATTCTCCTAAAAATGTGGATTCTCTATTATTGTTATTATTATTGCCATCTGCTATCAGTACCATAGTGCATGCAACTTACTATCTACATATTTAAAATAAATTTAATATGAATAACATTTAGTTGTTAGTAGCTGCTAGAAGTTAGAAGCTGGGGGAAGTATGGTGCGCTGGGGTTCTGTTCTCATTTATTTCTTCTCTTCTCTATTCTTGATCATTATTTATCATCTAGGTCTCCACGCCTCTGTTTGGTGCAGCGTGATTCACGTGTTGTCCCTCTTTCCTACTCCCCTCTGGGGGAGAGGGAGTGATTCCAGAGGAAATTGGCTCGTCTGTGTTCCTGCTCCTACACTTGGCTGTGGACCCCCCCTCTGGCTCGCCGTCCCCCCAACTCCATCTGGATGAAGCTCATCTGCTACACTATTCAAACAGTCCGGGTACATCGCCTGTCGGTCCTGGGGGAGGATCCCTCCTTCATGTGGACCCCCCTGAGGTTTCTTCTCTTTTTTCATAAATAAAATTGAACTGAATTGAATTGCATCTGAATCCATCAAAGCTGTTCACTCTCAAACTGTGGAGTCGTGTGAAACCGTGCAAATGTTGTCGGCTCAGAAACTTGGCTTGAGACGAGTATTCCTCACATGACAACAACTGAAACGACATTCCAACATGGTGGGAAATTTGCTGATGTGTTCTCCGCTTGGAAGTGATGAAAGTCTCACAAACCCTCAGTCAACAAGATACTGAGCAAATTCAGGAGGACTAATTACGTCTCAGTATTTGCAACTCAAACTTAAAGAGTCCAACAACAAGCGCAGAGAATGAAGACTTAGAAACACAGAAGCAGCTGAAAGCCTCTCTAAATTAAACGGGCTAAACAATATGGAGCCGAATTTGGTTTTAAATGTCAAGTGTTTCTCATCAAACTCACTTCTTTATTTATAGCATGCATGAGAATTACTCCATCTCTTAAATTTCACAAGCAGTTTTTGTGAGAAAAACTACCATCAGTTTATTATCAGGACACAGGAATCCGTAAATATCCTCAAAGCAGGAAGGCAGAGAAGTTCCAACTGAGCTGGAATGAAGAATCTTTTTTTTTAATATAGGTAAAATTCAGCAACAATGCCTCGAGTGAACTTGTTCTGTTTTCACAGGAAAAGAGATTCAAAGACAATTCTCTTTCATACAATTCAATTCAGCTTTTTAAAAGTCTGCCAGACATCAAATAAAATACTGAAAAAAGAAAAAGTCTTTGTTTTTTATTTCTGACTGTGAAACAAATGTTTGTCCTTTAATAGAAAAAAACAAAATTAAACATCTTGTCAGCATTTATCCTCACAGGACTTATTTCACGGCACCGTCTTGATGTGAAAACGTAAAAGTGATGATGATGATGATGAAAAAAAAAGGAACCAAAACAGAAATAACTCGAGAGACGAACCACAAGAGGAGGTAACTGCAGCTCTGGCACTGATGAAGATTCTCAGACAGCAGGATGACGAAAGAGGTGATCAATGATGTGTGGCCTCCAGCTCATTAGTACTTCAACACATTAGAGGTATGAAAATAGAACGGGCCTCAAATGTCATGCTCTTTGCTGGGAGAATTCCTCCGTTTAATGAGATTTGTTTGAAAATCAGGAAACGCTGATAAAAAGGTTTGTGCATTGGAAGGAACAGAGGAAACAACAGTTGCAGGAAGTAGAGCGGTGAAATTCCAAAGTTAAATATCGCAAATAGGAATCTTTTGGGTGGAAAAAGAGGTTTTTAAATCTGAGGCGGAAAGTGTTTACAGGTTAGTTTGAGGAGTTTCAGTCTGTCGTTTCCGTCTCCTGAGAGGTTGAAATCTAGAGAATTCAAAATTGAATCGTTATTGTCTCAGCTGACTGTCTGGCATTTAAGCAGCAAATGTAAGCCAGTTGTAATCAGGAGCTTTCAAACTAAATATCTACTTATTTAAGGCCATCAGCACATCAGACACCACGTTTATTTCAGGAATTCACCTGTGCCTCATAACAGACGGTTAAAATGGAGGCAGTTCCCGGAGCGGCTCAGTATTTCATTGTCATTTCCTTGTTGTTCTAAAAATTGCTCTGATTTAGAAATCCAGCCATGCTTAGATGTTTCCTTTTTACCACTTTGAGTTCTGCAGCTCCAAAGGAAATTCCCTCTGTAAAAAAAGAACTGAAAACAGAAGCAATGGAGGACCCTAGGGGGGCAAGAGGGGCAGCTGGACCCCTTTTCAAAAAGCTCTGCCACCCCCCACTTGCACCTCAATTTTTTAGTCACTATTATTATCAATATTGACAAAGATTTAAAAACAATCAATACAAGCTCTTAGCAAAAGCCCTCAGCTAAAAGAACTGCTGTTTTAATATAAATAGCAGTTTTTTTATCCTTTCATTCATAATGGGTCCACTCTGTTGTTCTTGTTTGCCCCCCTGTCAAAGCCCCCCCCAAAAAACAAACAAACAAACAACAACAAACAAACACAAATTCTAGCTCTGATTGTGAATCAAACATCATTTCTTAAAGAATGTGAAGCAGAAGGAAGTCCTGCATTGCCCAACGCTGCATTCACCCCATTCAATTACACACAATCTACTCTTTAAACAGCAGGGGTCCTACAGAGTACGAATATGTAATCTAGATACATTTTAAAATCTTGGATTTTCTTGTGGCTAACAGAGGGAATCATAAAGTACATTGTTGCCAAATTTGGTGCTTGTTCTACTAAATGCACAATCATAATAATAACCAGCTCCATTATGTATCCATAAGTAACTCGCATGAAAGAAGGAGTTTTTTTTTGCTTTTATTAAAGATAATTCACAATTTTTTAGCGAAAAATCTGATAGAAAACACTAAATTGTTCCTGAAGGCTTTGTGAATTGATTCTTTTACAAACTAAAGTTTCTTTGCAGTAAAATGTATAAAAATATGTGATTGCATTAATATGCAATCTATTTACCATGATTGCAAAAGCACGAATGAAACTTTAAGCCTAAGTGACACCGTGTATGGCATCATGAAATCGACGTGTTGCAGCTTTAGAAAATGTTCTGGGATGTCTAACCTCCACACATGGAGCTCAGGAGTGCAGCGTTACCACGGTTACGTGCTGTCAGGAGTGCAGCCTGACAGCCACTGTTCTGGAAATGGGACTTCCTGCCACAGGACTGAGGAGTGAGCAAAGATTGGAATTCAGAAATAGAACACCTGAATGGACATACCTGACAGTTTGGCATCTGAAACTGGGTCATTATACTTTAAGCAAACAATGTTCTGCCAAAATATACTTCTCAACCTAAAGAAAAAATGTTGAAAAAGCAGAAAATCTTTTTGCATCTCTGCTGTTTGGTGCAAAAATAAATGAAATCCAAAGATTAACAGACTGAATTGTGGGATTTAAGCCAAAATCTGATTAACTAAATTATATGAGATTGATGGTTAAAAAAATTATGATTTCCAAACAGAGGTAACCAAAAAAATAACATGTTAAAGGCCTGGAAATACGCTGGGCTGCAGATTCAACTGAAAGTGTGATGTGATTGGAATAAGGTGTGCGGCTGTCAAAGCTGACAAAGTGCTTCTGCTTCTCAAACGTCTTACTGAGACACAACTACAGTTCAGGAATAAACGGTGGAGCTACAGAGTCTGAGTCCAGCTTTTCCAGAGTAGCAGAGAAACGTTCCTGAACGGGAATCCTTTCTGAAGTGTCCTTCAAGTTTCTTTATGTAAGAACGTCAGAATGATTGGTCAACAACTTCATTACAAAAAAACTATAGATTTTGCACCCAAGGTTGTAAAAGTCATGGCCATAAACTTCTCTAAGACACTAGCCCAAAGAAATACGATTAAAACCAAGTTTCTGGTCCAGTTTTAGACGATCAACAATAAAAAAAAAGAAACTGAAATGAAAATCATAGACTACATCCTTTTCCCGACTGTTTATTGTTTTGCTTTGATATTATCAAGCATTTTTATGTTTTTATGACAATTATTTATGTTCTTTGTGTTTTTAAGCTTTTATTGTACGGTGCCTTGCTTGACTGCGGCCATTTGAGGCGGCCATTTAAATGCATAAAAGTTTTTTTCAGTACAACATAACCAACAATGAATAGCTCCCCTGTAAGGGCAGACAGTGGATCACATTTGCATGTCTCTATTCTTTTCCATTTTTAGAGGATTTTAATGTGAAACACCACAAAAAACAGGAAACATTTTCAATAATGATCTCTTTGAAAAGAATTGAAAGCATTTTGTGAAGGAGATGACTGAACATTTATGCCAGACAGACAGACAGAAGGAATGTGAGCCAGTCTGGGAGCGGCGTGTCAACACCTTTTCATCATCATCAAGACGAAAGCTGTTTGCAGCCACACAAAGGGCTGGAATTGCTCAGGTAGAAAAGAGACGATCATCACACACTGAGGATAGATGTGGGCCCACAATATGTTCACATCCCTGCTGTTTTTAGTGCTTCTCTTATTCCTGTGTTACCACGTTACTCAAATGTTGGAGATCTGTCTGTTTTTGCTTTTCCTGTCCAGCAGCTGCACAAAGAGAATCCGAGAGCCTTTAGGAATGAGGTCTGATGGTTGCAGCATGTCAGAAAAAAAGTCTACATTTTCACCAACAGAGCATTAACACCTCAGAGTTTGTGCACCAACAAATACTTGGTGATCATTTTACTTTACTTCTGTTGGTATTTCTTATTTCGGGCATCTTACTCTGCCTTATTTGTGTTTGGGGAATAATCCTACAGATTGTTAAACTCCAAAAAGCTTCGAGATTAAACCAAAAACACATAACTAGGATTATTGTTAAAATGTTGAATTAACTACTGCGAGCATTTGTGATCTGTGCCAACAGTCATCTCAATGGGCTTCAGATCTAATTCAGCGGTTTCCAAACTGAAAATGTGTGACAGGCAGCATTCTTCCACCCCTTAAAATAACATTTCCTGTTATTCAATGAAAATATTATTTCAAATTGATGATTTTCATTTCTACACATAAAACAGAAAGACATCTAAATTTATTTTTAACTAAGTTACTATTTTCTTATTTGAAGTTAAGAAAAAACTTGCTAATTGATTTTATGAGAGGAGCTTGCGGGCCGGTGTAGGCACCAAAAGTATTCGGCCTGCAACAACTGTTCGGGGTCGATGACGTCACTTTCTGTGATTGGCTGTTCGTTGGTCTGATGACGTTTAGTGATTGGTCTGCAAGTCGACACGCTAACCCTGTTCTTCGGGAGAAACATGGACGACTTGTACTTGGAAATGTCCACTATTTGTCACAAGGGACTTATTTTAAGTCCCTTTCAGCAGGCATCTGTGGAGACGAGCAGAAAATTGGATTTAAGACATTAAGCATTTGTTTTAGTGCTAATTCTTTGTTTTTTTGGTTGCTTGTTTGTTTCAATAACTTGAATAAAACATAAAAATTGAACAAAAAATTAGTGTGTGCGCTGTTTTTTGTAATTAGTATATTAATGTTTTCAGCGTGTTTTACAAAGGAAATATAAACGTAGAAATCATTACTGTTAGAAACTGACATTTGGGCCAATTAAACCAGACTGCAGTCCATAAATAAATGTCGTTTCTCGTACAGTCATCCATTTACTCATGTTGGAAAAATACGTTTACATTGCCAATGTGTCTCCCTGTGATACATTTGGTGCAACAAACAATTATGTCAGACACTCCTTAAAATAAAGAACTTACGTTACAAAACGAAACGTGAAATGAAAATATATCGAGCCCTAGCAGATCTCGACGCTGCGTAGCTATGTAGTTTGTCCAAGTGGTGTTACCGTAGTGTGACGTCATCATTTGTCGCAGGACCCCGAACAGTTATTGCAGGCCGAATACTTTTGGTACCTACACCGGTGGACTGGATTTGGCCCACAGGCCAGACTTTGGACGTGCCTGCACTAAACGTATTCAGATAAATAACAGGAACAAACCCCTTTACTTTGAAATATGTGGTTTAATAATGGTAGGATGAAAAAAAGGAAATGTTTCCCCCAAATTACAAAGTAAGACTATCAAATATGTCAAATATTTCTACTTATGAAAAATGACAATGCAGGACTCAAAAGTGACTTTGCCCAGAAGCTCGCTGCTGCCCGGCATCGCCCACAACCACACCACGGGACTGACCATCAATCTTTCCCACAATCCACTGCAGGACAGAGGTCTTTCTTTGTTAGGGGCTCAGTTTGCTTCAAATTGGGCTCAAGCCTTTAAACTTATTCTTATCAATTACAAACACTGTTTGAAGCTTAGAAACATGGAAGTCTTTTAAAATATGTATTTGACCTGCAGGTTGAAGCGTTACGGCAGCAGAATCTGCTCAGTTATCTGCTTGAATCCACTGAGCTCTGATCTCCTCCACATCTCTGAATAACAGAGGTTGAATTCTGGAACCCTTTTCAGATGTTAATCTTCATAACAAACACAGCGCTTTTGCTTTTTATTGCATTATTTGAATGTTGCTCACCCTCACGCGTTTTCAGAGGGGGAGGACATTTACACAAATAAAAAACATAAAAACACATTTTGCGAAACCCATTTACATACAGAAACCCCTTCTTTTGTGGAGAAACATGTTGGTGTGCAGCAACTAAAGCTGTGGATTATTCTGTCCCTGCATCTGGTTTCATCCATTTCTATCTTAAAATGCTTTTAATTTAATTTTTTGAGGTTGGAAACCAACAATTAGGTTTAGATTGCTAGCAAACCTGTTGCATCTGAATGCATGACAGCCAAATCAACGTCTTCAAACAGCTGGTCCCTCCAGCAGACGGCTGGTGCTACAAAGAATTTCACAAAAAAAAAACATTGCTGTTTTATAAAGGAAAATATGAGTTTAAGATGGAAACAAAATAGTTTTTAACAGATTAAGTGGATAAAAGCAACAATTAGAAACAGAAAGCCAAACATGACCATTTTTTCTATTTCAGATACATGAATTGCCAATTCCCGAATCTCCAAAAGCATCAATAAAACAGAAATAAACCCGAGAGAGAAGCCCAAAGACGGCTGCTGTCAGGTCAGTGTGCTGTTGACTGAGGCTCACACGTCAGCGTGACACAGAAAAGTTTGGGGCACATCCAGAGACAAAGACAGACCCATTGATGTTGGGAGATGAAGGGGCCCAGGGACCCGACTAAATTTAGCTTCATTGAGATGTTAATGGTTGGAAGATGAGAGGACTTCTGTGCGTGTTAATGATTCTCTGTACATGATGCACATTTGCAGCGTTTTTGATCACAGAAACAAGAATAATTGCAAGTTAGATTGCAGGAATCGATATTCATGCGTCTAGAACAACACGCTGTGGAAATAGCAGCACACTTTTTTCTTTTCTCCTGGCCTTGATGGATGCTCAAAGGAAATCTGATGTAATCTAGTTATCCTGTGGTAGATTTTTTTATTTTTCCTCTCTTTCCCTGCAGCTGTCTCACATACGCCGCCTCTCTTTACCCAACCCAGATTTTTTGCTTTCAACCGTTGTCTTTCTGCAACTTGTCTCCTAGCAACTGAACTGACATGCCCCTTATTCTCCGCCCCACAGATCTGTGGATGTAACCCTAGATTTTACAGAGCAACCCACATAAATCATAGTTCCCATGGGGGAGCTGACTACATGGCATGTTGTTAACCTGGTTTCCACAAAATTAAGCTGCTGGTGTTCAAAGCAACAGCTGGTAAGAAGCAACTTCCTTTAGAAAACATACTAGATTGGGTTCATTTGACCCAAAGGGTCAAATGAAGGTTGTGTGGAAAACGGTCTCAGATCCCCGCCCTTCACATTTCATATTAACATGATTCCCACGGTACAGTCTTCTTCTTAAATTTGCTGTAATTACATTAAGATAAGATCAACTTTATTTATCCCACAAAGTGGAAATGTTCTTGTCTTCAGGAGCAGAAAGAAGACATCCACTATCCATTATTTGTGTTCAAGACAAAATGCTGCACAAGCATGCCTTTTAGGCAGAATTACATAGACTATTTGATAAAATTAACTGTTAAAACTACGAATGTGTACTCAGTAGTTTTAGAAAAGACTACTTTTTGCCCTGTTTAAGATACATTTAGCTGTTTTTTAACACATTCAGACCAACGCTTTACTTTCCACCATAATTAAAGGCATGAGAAAGGGAAGGAAAAACAATTTAGCACTGAAAAAAAAGAAAAATTAGACTGATAAAATATAAAATGACAAAAGAATCAAGACTGATTCAGAACAGAACTATTGACAAATGAAAAAGCTGCTTTGTGTTGCTCCCATCTAGTGGAAAATAAAGGAACTACTTTTAATATTCTCAGATTAAGTTTAGAGTTAAATTTAATTTTGCAGTTATTCACCCAGATTTGGTTTGAATTGGGATTTTTTTTATTACAGGGATTTTCTGCTCAATCTTTGCCCCAATGTTTCGGATACCTTATTGTTGCTAATTGAATTTCTGATGTTACCTTTGACATTAAAGAGCAGTCCTACTTGTTTGCCGTTTTAAAAATGCATTTTCCCTTGAAACTGTATTTTTTTAGTACAAAATTTCTTTTTAATTTTTAAATTTGATGAAAACAGAAAGAAATCTATTTGTTTTCTGTGAAACATCCCACCTAAATCCATTTTCTTTTTGAACCTCATTTGTCCATGTGACCCGTTTGACGGGCAAACTGCAGTGAAAAAAACTGTCAATAATCAATCCAGCAGCCACAGATCAATACCCATAACACAACGCTGTAAATTACCCACAAGGCAGAGCAACACTGGCCGGATTAATCTTTCTCTTGTGTTAGGGTCGCCACTGACCCGTTTTAGATTTTAAATATATAAAAGAACCACATAGGGTTGATTTATTGCTTCAAGGCTTTTTGACTATGTCAGGAATTTATATTTCAATAAAAATAATTAACCAATTTTAATTTTCACTATTTCTAAATAGTTCTGGTTAAAAATGTAACTTTTGTAGTGTTTGGGTCAGTTTCGACCCAGTTATAAAAACTTGATATTAAAGCTATTATTACAACCAAAACTGAAACTATAATTGTACTATAACACAAAATAGTTATAGTGGGCTTCTCTCCCAATGATTTAACTTGAGGAGAGTCTCATATTGTCTTGTTTCCTGTATACCTGCACAAAAACAAAACAAAGACAGGCGTGTCCAGACAAGCCCACCATCAGTATATATTGTTGATGACTTGCAGAGTCCACATCTCCAAATTGTATGACGCAAAAATGAGAAGAAGATTTACAATATCGCAAGTTCTGGATCCTATTTTTAATGAAAATGAAGGAGATGACACAGAGCAGCATAGCGATGTGGATGAGCAGACCTCTGAAGAGGAAGATAATGTGGAGTGTCATCCAGAAGACACAAACACATCAGACACAGTCACAGGTGGTGAAGCCCCTCCAGCTGAAAGATTTAAGTCCAAAGATGGTCAAATCTGTTGGAGCTCAGATTTGGGTTGTATTTGGGTTGTGGACCCGCATTGACCCAGGGTGGAACGGAGAATTTTTCTTTAGGAGCTGGGTCAATCCCTTGTCAAGGCGCACATTGAGCGAAGAGATCGTGTGCCCCGAGATCCAGAGGCTGCAGCCTTGGTCAGACAGCTGCAGAGCTCCTCTAGTACTCCGTCCATCACAATTGCACATCAGCCTCCTCCTCAGCCAGCCCAGCCTCAACACCAACTACATCAGCCAGAACCCCACTCAGGCCATCTGACTCTAAAGGAAGAGGCGTCAGGTCTGCCCAAGCCGTAAGGACAGAAAGACAAATACACCATGCTGCATCTGCAAGAAATATCTCTGCAAGGAACACTTTAAATGTGTCACATGTTGCCGCGCATGCATCTGAATACACACGAGTACTTACACACACAAAGTAGTAATTGGTTTTAGTTGATTTATTGTTATGTTGATTTACCTTGCAATTCTATATTTTGTGCTAGATTTTGATTTTGTGTTTATATTAAAGTTCTATTGCTTAAGAAAATATACTTTTTGCCTCCTTCTCAGTATAAATATACATCGGTTGAAATTGACCTGAAACACCATATACGTTACTAAAGTTAAAAACATAAAAATGTAAAAATAAGTAAACCAAATTTATTTTAGGGATGAGTCTACCCCTCAGTAACAATCAGATAGCACAAAAATACTTTTATTTAGTTATATTATTATCTTGAGGTTCATTCTACCATTTATTTTTTTAATTAAAAAAGAGGGAAATATTGACAAAAAAAAAGAGCTGAGGCTCCCACCAAAGGCATTAAACCTAACAATTTTCATGTCAAAGGAAGCCTAACAAGATAGCTAAGAGATGAGAAAAAAAATATTAGAGATAATTGCTTTTAGTGTATTTTACAGCTGATTTAGGACACGGGTCAAAACTGACCCGTTAACATTAGAGATGTATATGAAGAGCTAACACAGGAGGAAGGTAAAGCAGATGCCTACAAAAAGAGGAAAAGAAACTAATATTTAGAGGAAAAACACTAGAAAGCAGTAAAATTATCTGCCAATGCAGCAAGTATGGAGTTAGGAGTTCCACACAAGCACTGAAAAAGGGAAATAATCATCTAATGAAGGTGTTAGAAAGAATTACTTCTAATCAAATGTTACACAGCCCAATAATAAGTATATTTTTACCATAGTTCTAAGCAAATGGTTAGTGTTTTTAAAAAAAAGTGTACATAATTAAATGTAGTCCATTTTGATTAATACTAATACTTAATTATTATTAATAATTAATAATTTATTGAAAAAAGTTTGATTTGATTTATAAATAAGTTTATAAATAAAAGTTTGATTAAAGAGACAGAAAACTAGAGTAAAACTGTGTGGAAATGACTCATTTTAGAGTAAAATCTGAACAAAATGAGAATATGATCTAATACTGCAGCTGCTGGGAGCCAGCAGCACTGTGTCCCATGAAGACTCAAACACTGTGTCCCATGAAGACTCAAACCCTGTGTCCCATGAAGACTCATCAAACCCTGTGTCCCATGAAGACTCATCAAACCCTGTGTCCCATGAAGACTCATCAAACCCTGTGTCCCATGAAGACTCATCAAACCCTGTGTCCCATGAAGACTCATCAAACCCTGTGTCCCATGAAGACTCATCAAACCCTGTGTCCCATGAAGACTCATCAAACCCTGTGTCCCATGAAGACTCATCAAACCCTGTGTCCTATGAAGACTCATCAAACCCTGTGTCCAATGAAGACTCATCAAACCCTGTGTCCCATGAAGACTCATCAAACCCTGTGTCCCATGAAGACTCATCAAACCCTGTGTCCCATGAAGACTCATCAAACACTGTGTCCCATGAAGACTCAAACACCTCAGATGCTGTGGAGCTTTCAACGTATAGTTCCAAAACTCTTGTCATTTTTTCAATATTCACCTAATAAAAAATGAGTACACATGTTACACAATAGTTTGGTACCTTGATGCTATTTTTGTAAATTATTTTCTGTATGTAAATAATTAGCATTTGTTTATGCAGAAATGTCTGAATAAAATATAAAGTCGGGGGGTGAGAATGAATTAGATATTTCTTCTACTCACTCATTGTGTTTAACCTGCTATATAACCATTTCGTTTTATAATAGAAATACTAAGGATAGTATTTCTATTATAAAATGTCAAAGGCCTCACTTCTTTCTCTCATAATTGCACAGGGGTGTCGTGAGCAATCCCCAGCTCTTCCACTAGAGGTCGCCATCATGACACGTGAGCTGAAGTTCCCTGCTCCAATTCCTATCGATGAGGACTCTGCTTACCCAGCATCCTCCACCTCATCAGTCAGGCCTGCTCCCTCCTGGCCCAACATAAGTCATGCAGCTGCAATCCCTTTGGTTTCAGAGGTAGAAATGGACTTGATGAATCTATCCCACATACACTTCAGGTGGCTTTTTGGCTCGTTTCCCTGCACATTACACTCCTCAGTGTGGCCGTATTGATGCTGATCACATACTAACAAAGCCACCACTGAACTGTAATATTAAAACCGGGCCAAGAAGGCACTTTAGAGATAGCTTATGCTACACACTATGTCCAATTTGGCTTGAAAGCATCTGTGCCTGAATGAAATCATGTCCCACTACAAAGGTAGTACTCGCTGGCGCCGTGGCAGGCCATTGGCATTGAACTCTCAGAGCGTGGGACAGTCATCTTTGATATTCAAATTGGAGGCTTTTTGCGAACGAATGGGGAGTAAATTTAAGGTCTGTGACAGGGAGTCCATTTATTCCTGTGTGGCTGTCAGGACTTTCATGTCTGCTGGAGCTCCAGGCGGTTTTAGTGACAGCATGTAAGCACACAGACAGACGAGCCACACGCGTGCTCACACTACCTTCAAAGAACAAACGGCTTGAAGAAAAGCGTTAGAATGATGCTTTTAATAAAAAACAAAATGATTTTAAACATAAGGACATTGATGTTTTTATTGGATTTACTACTCATTCCATGACATTTTGCAGTATCAACGGGACTTTTGGGAGCCATATCCTCTCCCTTTGGCCTATTAGCCTGCTTCTGTCCCGGATGGTTGGGTAAAGGTGTCACTTTATTCCTCTGTGTACACATGCAATCACTGGAATAACAGGCCCACTCCTGCTTCCTGCCTTAAATGGTTCAATATCGCAGGTCAGCATCAAAGGCTAACACTAAGTGCTATCTTCTTTTTTTTGTTCAACCATAAACTGAGAGACGGCCAACCAGTGCAGAAGGGCAAACTCTAATGGTTAGACGCACCAGTTTCTAACAGAAATGCTGGGTTTAGTGGGTGAGCTGTCAGAGACTAGTCAATTATTATTAAAGAGGTCTTAAATGTTACATGCATGTAAGACCCCTAAAAACCTCAGGCAGCTGCACCTATCAAAGTATTTTAGAGATGAAATGCTGCTGAACAGCAAAAGCAAAGGCGGCATTTCAAAGGAAATAGGAGTTTATTATCATTAAGTAAAGAGAACAAAAATCACTTTATGATTTAATAAGAAAACACAGAAATGACTCTTGTCTTTGCACATTTGCTGAGGTGACTGTGGTGCAGAAGTGGAGCGGTTAACCTCTGATTGGAAGATGGCGTGTTCTGTTTCCACCTGTGGAAGTGTCCTAAACCCCGCCCTGCTCCTGGTTTGGCGAGCGCCTTGCATGGCGGTTCTGCCACCATCATATGTCAGTGTGTGTGGGAATGGGGCTTGTGAAAAGCGCCAAATGAATTGTTAGGAAGGGTTAGAAAAATTCTTATTTTAGGCAAGCACGTTTTTTTTTTGCCTAATCCTTGTTGGGATAGTTCACTTCTTCAAACTTTATATTTCACTGACCAATTCTGAACGTCTGTATCAACGTCACATACTTTGGTACAGCAGAGGCACGCTGCAGGGCGGTTACTAAGGAGACGACGGCTCAGAAGAAAAAGCTGATGAGTGTTGATGACGTGGAGATTGTTGGGAAAAGAGTCAGAAGCAATGTGTGTCACTATAAAAGTTGTTTGATGAGTCTGCATCCATCAGATCACATTTCAATAAGTTGCTTTGTCTCATCGTCATGGTCTAGTTGTTAAGCTCTGAGGACGGATTGTTTTCAGACTGAGGAAACTCAGAGCGAACCGAAGCTCAGAATATTGGAAACAAACCGAGACCACCTCCAAAGGCGGGTCTGAGAGCGGTTCCTGGTCCTGGACCAGGGTCCTCTAGGATGTTCAGACTGAAAATAAGTTCCAGATTATTAGGGGAAACAAACTCTGGTTCACTTAGGCAAACCAAATGTGTCCAGTCTGAATACAGCCTAAGAACACATTGTCTTATAAACTAAAGTTAGCCATTTAAAAACTTTCTTGAAGAGGTTATTTTTCCTCCAAGACAGAAAATAAACATTTTCAAGTGTCTTTTAACTTTCTTAAGATTCAGTTTCTGCAGACTGACATTTAAGCACAAATCTATCCTCTAATTGCCAGCTATTGTCATCCTTCTAGGACAGTGTTTTCCAACCAGTGTGCTGTGGGAGATGGTCAAGTGTGCCGTGGGAGATGGTCAGGTGTGCCGTGGGAGATGGTCAAGTGTGCCGTGGGAGATGGTCAGGTGTGCCGTGGGAAATTGCCCTCATTAACTGATCTAAAAACATTTTCCAGTTAAAGTCTTCACTTCCTTGTTCTGATTCTGCTCATAAAGTCTCTCAGTTCCAACAGAAATACCAGCTAAAGCTCCTCTTTAGCGGTGTAGCTTTCCACAGAATCTGGTGTCAGACCGTGGAACAAGAGAACAAAACCATGAAGCTCAGAGAAGAGAGTCTGTCTGCCATCACTACATCTCCCATGATGCATTGGGTTAATGTGACAGTGATTCTGTGCACAATGAGTCTTCCTTTGACAAATTTAAACAACAACAAACGCACAATAAAAGTTTTTAAATCTTCTAACTTAACTTTTATTACATCTTTTAGAAAAAACAGCTGCAGCTTCCAGCTTTTTCTGCCACAATTATCAGTAAAATCAACGTGAGATCATGGAGGGACTGTAGATCAATACAGACTATAGAGTTTCTCCTTTTTTGTTAATTTCTGGATGCTGGTGTGCCGCGGGATTTTTGACAAGGTTAAAGTGTGCCGTGGCTCAGAAAAGGTTGAAAAACACTGATCTAGGACATAATTAATAGTAGTCTTAGATATTTTTGTGGTATAATTAGGATTTTTTTTTACTCCACAGTTTTTCCTTTCGTTCAATTGTCACATATAAATGTGCCAATAAATAAATCCATACATTAAAAATAAGACATTTTTATTTAAATTGTTTTTCTTTTTCAAGTTTGTGTTTTAACTTCAGGTTGGGTTGTTTAGAATCGTCTACACAACAGGAAACCAAATGCAGAAAAAAATGAATGAAAATGCAGACTGACAGCAATGCTCCTCTGAGGAACCTTGTAGGATTCTGGACCACAGTTGATTTTTTTGTTCCCTTAATGAACAGTGACAGCAGAGATTGACAGGAACGTGATTCAAAGAGAGGATGAAGGAAGGAAAGACAACAACTCCAGCAGGAACCAGACTGTAGTCGATGCCTTTTCAATTCATTGCTTTTCAGTTTGTTCTGTTCAATTTACCAAAACCAGTTTCTGTAACTGTAGGAGTTCACATTTATGGAACATTGCTTTTAGAGGTTTTCGCTCTTTAACCAACTCCCATCTGCATTTCCTTTTTCTTTTAGTCAAATCTGCAGCACTTTCTCAGAGCTAAACATCATATTTAGTTCCCAGGAATAATATTTAGACACCATCATTATTCTCTGAACACCAATGTGTCCTTTTTTATATTCAAACAGCCCCACAAACAAAGAGCAATTCAACAGAACGCAGATTCAGTTGATCAAATAGTTTCAAAAAAACTACAGTCTTCACATAAACTCATCTGAACCGGTCGAGTGAGCAAACACTTTTGATTTTCTTATGGAATAACCCTCCATTCTTCATAAAAAACACACCTTCTGCATTGTGGATTTCACTTGACAGACACATGGTTTTGTGGATGGAAAATGGCTTTCCAGCATGTCATCATTAATGATTCATTTGTGACAAACAGCCCTGACATTTAGACGGCACTGGGGTGTCTGTCTGACACTGACAGGGAGAGAATAATACCCGGAGAAGGAGACCCGTGCAGCAAACCGCAGCCGGTCCAATTAGAAAAAGTTCAGCCCTGATAGAGGGCTGCTGACCCTTTGTTAGTGAAACACAATCGGCCCAAAATAACCTTCAAAAAAATTCTATTTTAGATGAAATTAAGTTGGTAAAAGCCAATCCACGGAAAAAAAGGGTCAGTTCCAAATAAACAATTAAATAGAATACAAATAAATAGCTCTTCATGCACACATTTGTTCTTTTAATGATCATTTAGATGCTTATTTCTCTGACTTGAAGTTTGCAACACAAAACACTCATCGTTTGTTGTTCACCTTTCAGCAGTCAATCAGCTTTCTGCACAGGTGGGTAACCTGTATTTTCATACAGCGGGGGGGTGGGGTTATGACTTGGACCTTGGCTTTGTAGCTAAGCAGTACCACAAAGGGTCTTTCTTAAGGACCCACACTGGATATATATATAGGAGGGGTCTCACTCCCAGAAGGAACAATAACAGACATCGAGGACAGTTACAAGTACCTTGGAATTCCACAGGCAAATGGCAACCTGGAGCAGGCAACAAGGAAAGCTGCAACAGCTAAATACCTCCAACGAGTGAGGCAAGTCCTGAGAAGCCAGCTCAATGGCAAAAATAAGACCCGGACAATAAACAGCTACGCACTGCCAGTTATCAGATACCCTGCAGGAATAATAAGATGGCCAAAGGAAGAGATACAGACCACGGATGTTAAAACACGAAAGCTCCTCACCATGCATGGAGGGTTCCATCCCAAATCCAGCACCCTGAGACTGTATGCTAGCCGCAAGGAAGGAGGCCGAGGACTAGTGAGCGTAGAAGCCACTATCCAGGATGAAACATCCAAGATCCATGAATACATCAAGCTCAAGGCCCCAACTGACAGTGTGCTCAGTGAATGTCTCAGGCAATGGAGAGCAGAGGATACAGTGCTGGAGGACAGATCATCATGGGAGGACAAACCCCTGTATGGGATGTACCACCGGACCATAACTGAAGTGGCTGATATCAAGAAGTCCTACCAATGGCTAGAAAGGGTTGGCCTATAGGACAGCACAGAAGCGCTCATCCTGGCAGCCCAGGAACAAGCCCTGAGCACCAGAGCAATAGAGGCTCAGATCTACCACACCAGACAAGACCCAAGGTGTAGGCTGTGCAAAGAAGCGCCTGAAACAATCCAGCACATAACTGCAGGGTGTAAGATGCTGGCAGGTAAAGCATACATGGAGCGCCACAATCAAGTGGCTGGAATAATATACAGGAACATGTGTGCAGAATATGGACTGAAAACCCCAAGGTCAAAATGGGAAACACCTCCGAAGGTGGTAGAGAATGAGAGGGCAAAGATCCTGTGGGACTTCCAGATCCAGACTGATAGGATGGTAATGGAGAACCGACCAGACATTGTAGTGGTGGATAAAGAACAGAGGAAAGCCGTTGTGGTGGATGTGGCAGTGCCAAGCGATGGGAACATCAGGAAGAAGGAACATGAGAAACTGGAGAAATACCAGGGACTCAGAGAAGAACTGGAGAAACAAGGAAAGTGAAGGTGACAGTGGTGCCTGTGGTAATTGGAGCACTCGGGGCAGTAACCCCCAAGCTGGAGGAGTGGCTACAACAGATACCTGGAAAGACCTCAGACCTCTCAGTCCAGAAAAGCGCAGTGCTAGGAACAGCTGAGATACTGCGCAGGACCCTCAAGCTCCCAGGCCTCTGGTAGAGGACCCAAGCTTGGAGGAGAAACCACCCGCGGAGGGTGAGAGGGGCGTTTTTTTAATATATATATATATATATATATATATATATATATATATATATATATATATATATATATATATATATATATATATATATATATATATATATATATGTGTGTGTGTGTGTGTTACCAAGTCGAGCGTAATTACGCCAACTCATATCCGGTCTTTTGGAACCGACATAACCAGAGTAAGCAAGTTCAGGCGGATTTAAGCCAGAGTTCAGGGTTAAAGTCAGGCTAGTTTAAACATGCCTCCTGGAATAACCCCCTGTACAGTTAATTGCCCTCAGCCTATTTAAGTGTCTGGTTTTCAGGTTATCGGCTCTTTTCTGCTTTGCCATCTTTTTGTGGCCTCTATGGTTTTGTCATGTTTCAGTTTATTAAACGTTTAACTTTCTGTCACCGTGCCTGGTCTCCTGCATTGTGGGTCCTCCACCACCAGTTCCTGACAAATGGACATTTAGTGGAGTCCGTTTTTCTGCTTCAGGATCCATCTCTTTTGTAGGCAACTTAATTTCAAGTATTTTAAAATGGAAGCAAATAAAAATCTTTAAAAAAAAGAAAATTTGTACTTTCAAAACGGCAATTTTCCACGCCTGCAGAATCACCCTGAACAGCGGTACCACTGCCTCTAGTGCAGGTTAAAGCTGTTTGGTGAGGCTTTTAGCCGCTGTACGTCTCACACAGACTTCAAATAAAATGAAAATCAAAGAGCCCCCACGACCAGTCTCCCTGCAGAAACGTAACGATGCTCCTGCTTCGTGTGCAAAGATCCAAACTTTGACTCTGTCCAGGCAATTTTCCAACTGCAGCTGAGAGCAGGGAAGTTGTGCGTGTGCTGAATGGACGGCCAAAGTCCAGTCAGTGTGTGCTTTCCCTCTGATCAAACAAAAACCCGATCACAGAGGGTCCATCCGAGCCTGTCCTGGCCGCTGCCAACAGTGAGGGGTTACGCAGCAAAGCAAAGGTTGATCATATGACGTATTACACACATAAAAATGCAACTGATAAACACACACGCAGTGGTTCCAGCAATGACAATGTTTTATCCGTCATCTATAACCACCGCAAGGTTTGTACAATGCAGCTGCAGTGAAGAAACCAAATGAAATGTTGCTCCTTCTGACGAGGGTTTGAGTCATTTTCTAATTTAAATATTACAACAAAAACAATCTGTTGGATGATAAAAACAAATCAAATGATTGAATTGATGCTTAATGTGCCCTGTGACAGACGGGTGACCAGTCTGGGGCGTACCCTGCCTTCCAGGGACAGGCCCCAGCAACGCCGTGACCCTGAAAAGAATGAAGTGGAAAACGGATGGATGGATGGATGGATGGATGCAGCATGGCTGGATGGATGGATGGATGATGGATGGATGCAGCATGGCTGGATGGATGGATGGATGATGGATGGATGCAGCATGGATGGATGGATGGATGGATGGATGGATGGATGCAGCATGGCTGGATGGATGGATGCAGCATGGATGGATGGATGGATGGATGATGGATGGATGCAGCATGGATGGATGGATGGATGGATGGATGATGGATGGATGGATGCAGCATGGATGGATGGATGGATGGATGGATGCAGCATGGATGGATGGATGGATGGATGGATGCAGCATGGATGGATGGATGGATGGATGGATGGATGCAGCATGGATGGATGGATGGATGGATGCAGCATGGATGGATGGATGGATGGATGGATGGATGCAGCATGGATGGATGCAGCATGGATGGATGGATGCAGCATGGATGGATGCAGCATGGATGGATGGATGGATGGATGGATGGATGCAGCATGGATGGATGCAGCATGGATGGATGGATGGATGGATGGATGGATGGATGCAGCATGGATGGATGGATGGATGGATGGATGGATGCAGCATGGATGGATGGATGGATGGATGGATGCAGCATGGATGGATGGATGGATGGATGGATGCAGCATAGATGGATGGATGGATGGATGGATGGATGCAGCATGGATGGATGGATGGATGGATGGATGGATGGATGGATGGATGGATGCAGCATGGATGGATGGATGAATGGATGGATGCAGCATGGATGGATGGATGGATGGATGGATGCAGCATGGATGGATGGATGGATGGATGGATGGATGCAGCATGGATGGATGGATGGATGGATGGATGCAGCAGGAAGGACTGACCGCACTAGAATGATGTAAATGGAAACATTACCTGCCTTCAAGTATTGACCAATAAAAAACTAAATGAAAGCCATTCAGCAGTTGAAATGAAGAGTTTTGTCTTCTACCAAACAATTAAATGATGTGTTTTTAAAAAAAACATACATTAGGAATGTTTAAATCAAACAATCTCATCACTTACAGTAAATGGAAGATGGAAAACACCGATCTACTTGTGTTTTTTGTTTGTTTTGCAATCTCCTACCATTTGATGGGGCTTTTTCAATCAATGTTCAACTGAAACTGGGTCTTTGTGTAACATCGGTGCACTCAGCCACTTAAGTCCAATTCATCCTGTAGCTCTGCTGCAGACATTTGTCTTATAGGAGCTGATTTGTTTAAGAGCGTCCATACAGCAGGGCCTTTTAGAGCAGAATCACAAAACAGAAACACAAAAATTAAAAAGGATTTCATCTTCATTCTTTTTTTTTTTAAAGGAAAAGGTAAGCTATAAATACACAGGACAATTTGCACTGCACTAAAAGACCAGGCTGTTGGCAGAATATTTCAAGGACTGTTAGCCTTCAGACTGCCGTTAACTTCTGGCTGACGTTCGCTCTCCTCTCTCTCTGCCGGATTCCAAAATGACTCATGAAGAAAAGTAATGTTGTCAATAGTGGCTCAGACTGCTTTGAAGGTTTGGCTGGAGGCGTTTGAATGAAGCGGCCCTCAGCCTCCAGGACAGTAAACCCGTCCTGAAATGAGACTTCTGTCTGCAGCCTCTGTACAGGACTTTAATGAAAAGCAAGAAAACACAAAGAGAGGATGCTGTCTGCTTTACCGCAGCTCAGTATTATAGGTATCAATAACAAGGTTACTTTTAAGAATATAGGACAATTTTAAGGATTTACAGAATTTTTCTCAATACTAATAACCTTTTCATATTTCAGTTTCTGGCATTTTGGATTTTTTTCCATTTCTTGTCAAAACTTGACAGGAAAAAATAAACCAATTAACAAAGTAGAAATTTTGTATTTTGGTTTTTACTTTTACAATCAACAAAACTTCCCCTTCATATGAACACTCCACGGAAAATGAGATCATTACAAATGTGCCCAATATCGTTGAGTTTTGTCTATTCAAAATTACATAATATGCTTGGTGATAGTCCAAGCACAAAAACCCAAAGCTTTAAATGTTTCCTTTAATTCGCTGCAGAACATTTTATTTAAAATGGAAATTTTCTTTTATTGCAATGAGGCTGATCCAAAAAATTCTCTGTTTTTGTTCTTCATTTCCGTTTTTTCCTTAATTTTGTTTGTTTGTGTTTATTTTTTATGAAATAATACAGCTTTCTAGTTTGCACTCAGTTGCTGCCATGTTTTTGCATTTTGTCTAACCTATTTTTAAATAATGTAATCATTAGCAAAAAATGTGTGTGTGTGTGTGTGTGCGTGTGTGTGTGTGCAGCGTGTGTGTGTGTGTGTGTGCAGCGTGTGTGTGCATGTGTGCAGCGTGTGCGTGCGTGTGTGCAGCGTGTGCGTGCGTGTGCGTGTGTGTGGGTGTGTGTGTGTGTTTAGCGTGGGCGTGGGTGTGTGGGTGTGTGTGCAGCGTGTGTGTGTGGATCATTTTTCAATGTGACTGTCAATTATAAATGTCTGCATAAAGACAAAATTTTGAGAGAAAAAAGAAAGACTTTAAATATATATTCAGATGTAAATGCTTTTGACCCTGTGACATATTTTTGACAGTTAAATTTTACATTCAAGACAAACAAGTCGTATTCACAAAAGACATGTTAAACAAAGGTTGTATTAATAACTTCTTTTGCAAGGTATTAATTTGTGCTCAACTTTGTCTTTATGCATATGTTTCTTATTGACAGATATCTAACCCCATAGATTAAAATCTGATTGCACAATTTATACCAATAGAAATCTGGCACTGCTTTTATTGTTTTTGTAAATAAAATTCAATAAAAAAGCAAAAATTGTCACATGGAAAAGAGAAAAACTTCAATCGTTTGGGACTTTAAAGATCTGAAAGATCACAAAAAAGTCAAAAAGCATTTCTAGTGACCAAAGACCAGATTGATCCTGTCTAATTACTGGAATTAGAGCATCGCTGAAGCTGACTCTAAAGACCGTCATTTGATGAGGCGCCTCTGGAAGGATGTTGTTTTCTCTGCTTTTTGTGTCAGGAGCAAAAATAACATCCATGCAAATGCCAACAAAAAACACTCATACTGGTAAACCCACAAAGAGATACTGAACTGATGCTGAGGCTGCAAGCTAACAGGAAGCTTAGTGACAAGCAAAAGAGTGATAAAGCCTTAGTCACAACTACCCTTAGGGTGGATACGGGCTGTCTGCAGGGGAAAAATGGGTATGAAAGGTCAAGGTTGTTGTTAGGTCAAACTAAAAGAAAATCTATATTTCAATTGTTTATTTTTACAGTAATAAATAAAAAACATAAAACAAAAATACAAAAACATAAAAAGTCAAAATGAAAATGAAAGTTGAAGTACAGGTGTATTTGAATGAAAGTTGAGGGAAACAGAAAAAAGGGAATTGTGAATGGGTAGCGCGCATCGCCAATCAAGGTCCAGCTTTGCGCACCGGAGCTGAGTGAAGGCGCGCCCGTAGCATCAGATCCGACAGCCAGAGAGAGATCGAAAGTCTTGCAAACCGTCTCAATCCATTCAGAAAAGCGTCAAAACCACAGATGCAGCCGATAAGAATTAATGCGAGGTTGTGATTTCACTGCGCGTTTCAGTGATGGCGCACGCCCAGCGTCGGTTACGTATTACTGTGTAGAGTGCCACGTCAGCGCTAACATTTGATTCATTCATAGTACGATCATTGCTGTTTATAAAATATATTTATATGTATTTATTGCTGCATTGTCAATGATTTCCACAGTTATGAAATTAGATTTTACCAACTGTTCACATTGAATTAACTGTAAACTACAGATTTAACGTTGATGTGTTGCTCAATATTTACAGTCATATTTATTTATTGTTGTGAACTGATGTTAACCTATATAATGTAATTTCTTGTATAGGTTTTTCACCACCCATATCACTCCTACAATGCATCTCATTGTCTAAGCCTGTCAATATCCTGGCAAATAAATCCGGACAAAACTGAGGTGTTTGGATGGTGTGTGAATTCCTGTTCAGTACACTCCATGGATGCTTTTCCCCCTTCAAGTGGGGTATAATAACTTGACAGACCGCTCAGTGAACCTGTAGGGCCAAAATGTTCATGCACATTTATTTGTACAGATATTCTGTGGGCAACAAGTCACAGCAAAAACGTGCACAACATGCAAGCATGAAGTAGAGGAGACGTAGGCATGTTGTACGGATTTTTTAAGTTTTCAGCCCCACAAATCCTGCAGACTGCACAAAGAGCTCATCAGTGCTGTTCATCTGATAAATGTGGAGCCTGACTGTTAGAAATGAGAGAATTAGACAAACTACACTAACTATGCTCTGCAGGTGTCCTGCCAGCACTTGCACAACCTGTGGTGCACATCTGACATTTGTATTTTGGAGGCGGCAATCGCATTTTTACACGAAGGTCTTTGGAAAAAGTTACAATGTTATTGGCAAATGGGCAATTTTCCTTCAAAGTTGACATCGGTCAGTGGCCGCCTGGGCAAATTTCCAGGTCAAACAGTGGCAGTCCAGTGACGGGCAGAATGGGTCACTTTTTATATACTCAATGTCTTCCGGGCGGCTGACGGCCGCCATCACCATTCATGACCATGCCAATAACTTAAAAAAAAAAAAAATTTGGGGCGGTGGCGTGGAATCTTGAGGATTCTGTGGAGGGGGGCGTTTGTTTTTGTGACCCCACCCTAAGTGGGAAACAGCGTTGTCCGTGGAAAATTTCCACTTAGTTATTTTTTATGACACAGCTTTATTACCGGGAGTTTTAGAGAAGCAGTCATGTGACCCCAAAAGAGATTTTCATGGCATTGTGAGAAGTCTGACCTGACGATAACAGACACATGCACAGCAACTGGGGAACAGGGGAAACTAAAAGAAACGTCTTCTGGGAGACATCAACGTCCACAGAAAATTTAACAGCAATCAGATTATTCAATTTCAGGATGGTGGTATTGATTAAGGGATGAATCCAAATCCTCTTTTCCCCATACATTGCCATCCATCCCGTCACGCTGGTCATGTCAGTGATTTGAGACATGGCGCACTGTGCTGATCCATCCTAAACCCTTTGGCAGTCTTAGCAGATGCTGCAGACATCATTCAAAACGTTCTTTGGAATTAGCAGCAAAAAGATGCAAAACTTAGTTTCCCTGATAAACAAAAGCAGGTGCACATGACGGCTCAGGTGCAACCTCTTGTTTTCCGTATTCATGTCAGGCGGCTGCGTGTTTGATGCTAAGTGGCTTGGAAGGGTGGAGGTTTCTGGTTGTAATGCTTTCTGACCCACTGTGGCCGTCCGGCTCTGGGGCTGCTGAAGTCCACGTCTGTCATGACGCATCCCAGTAATCATGCCGGGCAGAGCGGAGAACACACACATCTCGTTCAATGCCAAACATCTACAAGCCCATCGATCCACTTAATACCCACTTAACCACCACTGTCACAGGAGCTTAAATATCAAATGCAAATTGGAACAGGAGAACGTCCCAGACCCCTCTGCTCGTGTCCAGCCAAGCATTCATCTGCTTTCATGTCCCACCGTGCCGTGCCTCTCTTTTTTACCATTGTTAGGTCCTGCGGCGTCCTGCTCCGGCGCTGGAAAAACCAACGAGGGGGGCGGCACAGAGGGTGCCAACACCACTAGAGGTGAAGCCCCGGCTTCAGCAGGAAAACTCAGGGGGGGCTTTGCTGCTTTAATCAGCTATAAATTCCACTCCGCCACAGGACAGGAACCCAGTAAGCATGCACACACACACGCACACTGAAGTACACACTTGTACTTCCATGCCCAGCACGAGGAACGGCATGTGAACGGAAGCTACGGTTAAGGAAAAGAGACCAGCTGTCTTTCACCCTTTTAAAAAGCACAAAGTTTCACAAAACCCTGACCAAAAAGACTTTTATGAGCACATTCCTAAGAAAAGATCAGTGTCAGATGGTTTGTAGTAAAGACATTATTTTCCTTCTGTTTTCAGCAACAGATGTCATTTAGGAAGATGGCCGCCTGTTTCAACTGCAGAACACCATTTACTCATAAAACCTGTAGTCTCGTACACATTCTGAACAGCAACAATGAAGCAGAACAGGCACGCTGGTCCCAACATGTGATGAAAATATCCCATAAGGGAGAACAAAGGCTGAGTCCACCTTCCTGCCTTCTTGTGCATAAAACACATTTAGACACATTTTGCCTGTTTGTCTTTTCCTTTTTTGAATGGAAAATTTTTTTCTTTCACTGCAGTTCTTTTTGTGACTTGGAGGAAAATTGAAGCAGATGGAACGCTTGGTTCCTATTTAAATTCACCAAAAAGTGTTTTTGAGAAATGCTTAAAAAGTGTAGAGATGTTTAACAAATAATGCATATATTCATTCATTCATTTTCTGTACCGCTTTGTCCCTTTTGGGGTCACGGGGCTGCCGGAGCCTATCCCGGCTACTTGGGCGTAGGCAGGGGATGCCCTGGACAGGTCGCCAGTCTGTTGCAGGGTATAATGCATATAAATAATTTGAAATGAGTAGAAAGAAACATCTCTTATTCATACACTATTTACTGGTTCGCTCTTTGGAAGAATAATTGTTTTGTTTGTGTTTTTTCTCTGTTGGATCAAAGATTTTCCGAGAAAAGCTGTGAACTGAACTGTCAAATTAAAAACTGGTAAAAAAATAATGACAATTGATTAGATTTAAGATGACCTGCGTCACATGAAGAGAACTGAGTAATCGCAGAGTATGGATTCATCGGTACGTTATGGTGATCGATGTCGTACTTACTCCCACTCCTTGCGTCGCGCTTGTGGCGTGCTATGAATCTTGTGAGCTTGATGAGCTTTCACGATGTCTCTCTGCTCAATCAGGCCCCCCCGCCGTCTCTTCATCACGTTAGGACTGACTGCCAGGTCTCCGTCCGCCCCCAGCATCTCAGCTCCAGCATCGAACGGGGAGGTCACGTCCAGAGAGAGCCCCAGACGGTTGGGGTGTGCGGGGGGAGCGTTGCCGGACACGGATGGGAGGTAGAGGGTGTCGTAGCTGGTGGACAGGCCGAGCGGCTCCAACAGGGAGGGAGCCTCCGAATACGGGCTTGAACCTGCGGCCAGTCCTGAGCGATGCTTCTGCCAGCTTTCCCCGTCCACTGGGGATGGATGGAGAACATGGTGCCGGGGCGTGCTGCTGCCACACATCGGCTCCATGCTCGGGTCCACATTGATGGCTGGACACTTGGGCCCTCCTCCTGGGGCTCCGAGTGACCCCGAACCATTGTGGTCATCTGTCAGAGACTGAGAGCTGACCGAACAGGAGCCCTGTTCCAGCATGGTGGGAAGGCCGCCCGGGGTCTCAGCATAGTTCTGCAGGGAGGGATAAGCAGACAAGCAGATTCAAATGCTGCACAGTGATCAAGCACTTCATCCGTTTCAGTGGGTAAGAGAAACGGTCTGGTCTGCTGCACAACCATCCATTACAGAATGTGTTGACTTTCATTTCTTCCAGCACAAACCTTTCACTCGCTCAGCCTAAAACCCATCTGAGAGTTCTGTTCTTCTGCAGCAGGAGCGCTCTTTGATTCAAAAAGGGACGGGGGAAGCATCTACAGCTGCCCTCAGGTCGCTCAGGGGGAATTAATCAAACAGACTCGTCTAAAAATATTTCAGACAACTTTTACTATCCGTACCACAGGTGTCCTGCGTCTAGAAAGATAACACCTGTGTGCCAGGATGGTTTTTTCAGCACTAAAGCTTTTCTTTTTACTTTAACAATACGGCTCCATTTTTTAACAGAAAGACATTTATTTTTTAAACAGAAAAATGCACATTTTAACTAAATTAAATGTTTATAAACCTAACTAAGAAAATGTGAAAATACAGACAACAAAAATGTTTTTATAGTAAAACACACAATGTTTTTAACCCCAGAAAACCCAATACTTTATTTATCCTAGGGGGAAATGAGAAAAAACAAATAATAAAATAAATACATGATAAAAAAAAACATTTCTTTTGGGCTGTTAAAGATAATTCAACAAGTTTTCTAAGCTTGTTCATTTCAGGTAGCATCAATGAATTGCACCAATAAATAAATAAAACAATAAATAAAATAATGAAATATAATAAAATAATAAATAAAAAACTAAATAAATTAAATTTAATCATGAAGGAATTTATCAGTGAATAAAAACAGAATAAAACAAAGTATTTTATTTATTTAATTTAATAAAACTAATTAAAACTAACCAAAACTAAACTAAATCAAACTAAGAAAAGTTATGAAAAACTGTGGCTAAATTTGACCCCATGACCCCATGGCTCTCCAGGGTCAAGATGTATTCTCAGAATCTGCTCCTCCCTTGTGTTAAGCAGTCAGTCAAAGGGAAGATGGATGTCTCTCTGGAACACCGTGGATCCGTTAGTAAGTCACGAGTTCTCGTCGACTTAACACCTTGATCAGTCTGCATGTGGATGATCGCTCACACGCCTGCCGACCAGCTTCCCGCTTCAGCAGCTATTGCCGCCTATATTACTTCATTTTGTCTTCTGTCAGTTTAAAATGTCACCAACCCTCTGAGAATCAGAACAAATTGCATCAGCCGTGAAGCGGCCCTTCAAAAGAAATATTCATAACCCTGCAAGAGCCGCGCTCAGTGGTCCAATCAGGAAGATGGGGTAATAAAAGAGGCGGTCACAGGAACAATGCTGTGAATTCGTTTACTTCCTCTGACAAAAATAAACCAAACTTTTTGGTTTCTGCTGCGTGAAATGTGCAGCAATCAAGCGCCTTCGACTAATGATGCTGCAGCTCCAGCGCTGACTGTTTTATCGAGATGAAGACACGTTTTAGTTTTACAGCCCAACTGAGAGAAGAGCTTCCAAACAACCTGTTTGCTCAAGAGCCAGCGCAGTAAGAAGAAGACACTGCAACGCATGAAAGTAGTCATTGTCAATTGATTCCGTTTTTCTCTGTGTCTGCTTAAATCAATCAGCTGTAAGGGATTTTCCGAGTGTGAGTACAACGCCAAAAATGTGACGTCAGAGATAAGACACCGCGGTGAGTCGATGGCGTGAAAACACCCGTTAAGGAATTGTAACTCTGTTTTATCTCCTACTATGTCTTCTCACAAACGTGCTGAGGTAGTAGGAAGCTGCACGGTGCCGTTTCAACAGGATACAAAAATCATTTGGCATGTGTTGTCAAGGAGCCAAAAGTAGAAAAAAGGGGAAATCTTAAAGGAAAAGAAGCACATAACCAATGGCTTTAAAGAGATGTCTGCCTTTCATTTGTACTTGTAACAAGATGTACTTGTTCCTAAAATGAAGGTAAAGAAAAAGGTTTGTCATGCAGGTTTCTTCACCAGCCACAGTATGATACTAACCTTTGAACAACATTAAAGACTAGGTACCAAAGACTTTTAAAATATTACAAATACAAGAAACATAAAATGGAATAACTAGCACTGCATCATTTCTACTAATTTAAGGCAAAGAAAGGGGGTGGGGGGGGGGGGGGGTTGGTCACATGCACAGCAAGGAAACTGGTTTCCCTGTACTGTGAAAATATGACTTTGCTGTTCACTGAATGTCTTTGTCATGATTAGGGTTCTTTTTGGCTTTAGTTTTTGTTTCCTGTTTGCTTAGAGTTCTGCTTCCTGTTTTATTTTGAAGGTCTTCTGCATGTCTTGGTCCCATCTCCCCTGATCTTTTTCACCTGTGTCTCGTACATGTCTGTCTCGGCCTCTGCCTTCCTCTGTGTGGTCCATACTGTCTGCTTCCCTGTGTACCCCGACAGTTGAGGTTTATCGTCTGTGGCCTCCCTGCTTGGTAGCACTTTTTATTTTATTATAGAATAAAACCCCTTGTTCTTGGAACCACCTGCCTCCTGTCTCTGCATTTTGGGTCCTTTGCCAACCGCTTACATGACAGTCATGAACATTTGAGGTTAAATTTAAAAGAGAGAAGAAAGAAATGAAATCATATTTACAGGATAAACATTAGCACAAAATATGATAAACTGTGTCTCACTGTGAGTAAAGCTGTATACAAATCAGCTGAAAGTGAAAAACTGTGCAGAAGAAATTGTCATGAGGTAAACGGTATGATACATGTGCAGTTATTGAATATTAAGTCAGTCTGTGCAAAGGTGCAGTTTGTTGTTCCAGACTCCTGTCAGCTGTTAAGGAGTCTGATGGCAGAGGGAAAGAAGGAGTTCCTGAGTCTGGTGGTCCTGAACGTCACACTCCTGTACCTCCGTCCTGAGGGGAGGAGAGTGAACAGACCTGGTTGCGGGTGGGTGGGGTCCTTGATGATGGAGGCAGCTCTCCTGCAGACCCTGTAGATGCTCTGCAGCGAGGGCAAAGGAGTCCTGATGATCTTGGACGCAGTCTTCAGCACTCTCTGCAGGCGTTTGCGGTCTGTGGCGGTAGAACAGCCGTACCACACTGTGATGCAGCTGGTCAGGATGGAGTCAACCATGCAGCTGTAGAAGCTGCTGAGGATCTTTGGGGAACCTCCTCAGGAAGTACAGCCGCTGATGAGGTGTTGCGTGTCCAGCTGAGGTCCTGGCTGAGGTGGACCCCCAGATATTTAAAGCTGCTCACCCGCTCCACTCCCAGACCCCAGCAGCTGATGAGGGTTCCTCTCCTTCCTCACGTTCACTATCATCTCCTTTGCCTTGTCTGTGTTGAGGGTGAGGTTGTTGTCCTCACACCATGTCACCAGAGTGGCCACCTCCCTCCTGTGGGCCGTCTCGTCCCCACCACTGATAGAACGTATTTTCTGTATTCTTGGTGCGTTTTTGTCTTTGTCTCTGGCTCGTTTGGCGACTATTCAAACATGTAGTTGTAGGGTTAGATAAGTTAATTCTTCTCTAAGAGTTCTGGTACATCGCCTGTCCGTCCTGGGGGAGGATCCCTCCTTCACGTGGATACCCCGAGGTTTCTTCTTTGTTTCCGGAATCCGGGATTTTTTAGGAATTTTTCCTTACCATGGAGGGTCTAAGAGCGGCTGAGCTGGGGGCTCACGAGTAAGCCCACATCAGCCTCTCACCTTGAGCAACTCCAGAGTGGTAGAGAGTCCAACCCCTCTCTAAGGACTGAGTTTCAGAGCCCGACTATATCTAGATGGTATCTCTCAACCTCTCGCACCAGCTCAGGCTCCTTCCCTCCCAGAGAGGTGACATTCCATGTCCCAAAAGCTGTTCCATGACCGGGGTTTGGGCCGCCAAGGCACCCGCCCTCGACTGCCACCCAAACCACATTGCACCGGCCCCTTTTGAGGTCTCCTACGGGGGGTGGGCCCATGGGAGAGTGGTCACCAGGCGTTCGAGCCCCAACCCCGGGCCTGGCTCCAGATTCGGGCCCCGGTGACGCCAATTCGGGCGACATAATTGGGTCCTTGTGGACCAAACAAAACCAACCGAACAAAATGTAATAAATCAATTTCAATCGTATTGAGTTTATTTATTTAGATCTCATCTTTTTTTTTCTAAATCTGAATTTCTAAAAACTTAAATCTGAAGCATCAATTTTAAGGAGCATCTTTGTGAAGATGATCAAATAAATACAGGTTCCTTTAAGTATTCAGACCAGCTAGTTTTCATCTGCTGCTTTTTTTTTTACCTTTCTTTAACATTTATTTAACCCATTGAGATTAGAAAACTTTTTTTTATTGGAGCCTTGGACACGAAGCAACTATTCTTGTGCTCCATGTCAATGTTTTGACATCAACATAAATCCTACAATAGGTAATCAATTTTTGAAACCAACCTTTCTGTGTGAGACAATCAAGCAATCAGTGGTGTTTTTATAGTCTTCAAACGCTGAAGGCCAAAACATCTGCACCTTCATTTAATCGCTCTCCAAGGAATGAATAGGAGACTCCATGATGACAAACATGCAGCTTCACCAGCCACCATGATGCCACTTCATGGCAAAAAGGCTTAAACTGAAGATGCTTGATCCAAATGAGAGAGGGACAAAACAACAGGCACATCCAAGTGCTTCCCTTACCTCTGAGCCAAGGCATCAATGCCTAAAATATGATCCCCTGTTGAAGATTTCCCCAGAGGGAACACAAAGAAACACAAATACATACAAAATGAATCGGGTCACTGCGTTTCCTCTGCCGTTGCTCTTATTTTGGGAAAATTTGCAGCAGAACTTCAATTATTCAGTTTGTTGAGTGCATTTGGAAATATTAATTTCCAGTGACAAGCCAGAAAAGTCGGCACAGACGGATGAATGTGTTGTTTCGATGCCAGACGGAAGGATATGAGCAAATGGTTTCAGAAAAATATGTCACGCTAACGAGGAAACGACAAACACAAGATGAATGACTTCAGGTGCGTGTGGCGTTAATGATCAACGCCAAAAAACTCAAATTATTAGTCAGATTTCAAAGCGAGAAAAGATTTGTTTTTCTAACAAATCTGGTTGGTGGTGAATTTAATAAAAAGCAGACAGACTTGAGTTTATAAACACGCAGAGACAGTTATGCTTCCAGGAAGTAGATTGTGATCATGAATAATGCCTGAAAGAGTAAAAGGATTGCGTTCAAATCCCAACACAGTTTACTACTAAACCGTGATTGTGCTGACCTCTTCTTCCTCTGGGTTTTTAATGAAAGGGGATGCAGAAAAGCTCAAAAAGAATTTATCCTGTTTGTTTGTTAGCTTTGATCATAACCTGTAGAAACCTGTTATCATGTCTGTTGGTGGGTTTTAGTATTTGCACATATTTACGTGCAAAACTAATGGAAATTCATGCTGGCCACACGTAATCCATGCGGCCAAAATGCCGAATCTGCACTTACTTTTCCCTGAAGCCTCACCCCGCCTTAATCACGCGTGAACAGTCACTTCCTTTATTTTTATTATTTTACTTTATTCACATACAATAGGATTCTTACAGTATTTTTTGTACTAGGTTAACATAAGGTTATTGCTCGCTGAAAATGAGGCGTAATGAGTCAAAAAAAAAAGAAAAGAAATTGGGAGTTAAACTTTTTTTACATTTACATGTTTTTTTCATTTGAGATAAGGAGGATTTTATGTTCCAAATGAAACATTTTGGAAATTATTTCATTTCTCAGTTCTTCAAACCTTTAAATACTTGAGAGCAGAATCTGCTTCAGAAGCGGATTTCCTTAAACTGGAAAAAGCACAACAGGTGGAAAAATGCAAAGAAAATACCATGAAAGATTTCAAATGAGGCTAACTGCCCTCTGTGTGAGACCATCATTAGACATGTAAGCTGCAGAACTTCAAAACCCACCCGCGTTTCAAAATAAAAGCTCCACGCTTTACTGTGGTTTCTGCTCACCATTATCTCAACCACACCACCAGCCATGTTGACACGTGTCCTCCTGTTTGTCTTTCATTAACTTTTAAGACGTTGGTTGCCGTTTGGGCTTAGTTACTCCTAAAGCTTTCTTTGCCATTATCTGGATCTAATGCACTGCTTGCAGGTGCTTCTTGGTCACTTACCACAGGTCAGTGGAGGCAAAACGGCTTCTGCAGCTCCATGCTGGACAGCCAGGAGTTTGACAGGCTGCTAATGAGGAGTGAGGGAGAGTTGGAGGCAAGCGAGCACCTCCTCACACCTGCTGCCCCCACAGCCATACGTACGGCTTCATAATTAACTGCCACTCTCCTCCCTCACCCTGGCTTTCAACCTGGTAAGTGGCCAAACACGTGTCAGCAGGTGTCACTTCACCTGCAACTAATGTGTTTGAAGAAAAGCCACGTGTGACATTTCAGACGGTTGAAAACAGCCGCTCCTGTTGCAGTGAACAACGTTTGGGCAAAAGTTTAGCAAAGGTCTGAACAAATCCGTAACCTAAAACATGACAGAGAATCTTCCTGAGAGGCTTCCAGATTTTCTCTTTATTCATTCCTAAATTAAAGCCGTTTTGCACAAACATACTACTTCTCTACGTCTCTTCACCATTGTGTTATCTCTTATCGTTTCTGATATTCTTCTTTCTTCATTCATTCATTCTTCATGCCCACCTTCAAATCTCTGTGTGTCATTCTTCCCAGCGAACTCAAATGCAGCCCACCATTCCCTTCCGCTTTATTCATTTTTCAATGCAGCTCAAAGCTCTCAGTGTACTGTGATTATATTTTCATTTCATGACCCTTTTTTTATTATATTTCTTCACAATCATATAATTCTCCAACAGTTCTCCTGCAGGGTTCATTAAATTTTCATACCATCATTATGTAAGATCGTCCCATAAGCACCAAAAGGCCATGAGTCTGAATAGATCAAAGCCATTGACAGTAAACAGGGTTGTACTCTTCCTGAGGATTCATTTCAGTCGGGTTTCTCTGGTTTTTCTTGTCAGGCAACTTATGTATAAAACATTTTCGAAATATAAACACATTTGATAGAAAACTATAAGGGAATTTCTTTCTTTTTAACCTGGGGAATATTTAAAATTGTGAATTTGATTCATGTGTGAGAGCTGGACAGTAAAGCACTTTATTTCACGGAGTTGAGTATGATAAGAGAAACAAACCTCAGCACTAGAAAAAGTGCATTTTGAAGTGATCCATTTGAAAACAGAAGGTAAAAGCTATCAATCAACCTCTGCCAAACAGTTCTTTATATCCTGAAATATGTCAAAGACAAGTCAAAGTCTAAGTCAACTTTATTGTCAATTCTTCACATGTGCATCACATACAATGAATCGAAAATCCGTTTCTTACTCTCTCGTGTCTGTTCAGTAGAAGAAAAATAAAAACAAAGTATACGTTTAGAATAAAATAAATAAGTAAAAAGAAAGAAAAAGATACAATTTACAATCATCAAAAAGCGGATGTGGAGATGTATCCAACAATGCCATTTGCAGTGTTTGCTTCACATAAGTCAGAACAAATGTGTCGAATTCTGCAGAAACAGATGATAATCAAAGAGATTTGACACCAAATAGATTCATGGATTTAGCCCTAATATTTGAATAAGATACTGCAAGTAAAGTTTTGCAAAATAAAACAAACATAATAGGGTTCACTGCATACCCATCTATCTGTATTAAAAAAATTACAAAAAAAAACACACTTATGATAAAACTTTTATCCAGAAGGCCAAAAGGAAACAACACTGCATTGTAAAAACAGGCTTATTCTAGAACAAATGTAGAGGTTATTCATTTAAATGTGAAAAGCTGCTACAGAAATCAGTGTGAGTGTTACACAGATCAAATGTCAGAATGCAGGATGACAGTAAATCACAAGAAAATGAATCGTGTCAATGATTTGAGAATTTAGCAAATGTATGTAGATATTTTCAGAAAGGAGATTAAAAGTAGTTACAAGAAAAAATAAATTCAAAACTAATATTTATAATCAGTTTATATGTCAATCTTTACAAAAATAACTGCCCCTGAAAGAGCCTGAAAAAACTGTTTAATGTTTGATCAAACAGTTTGATCACATCTTCAAACTCTGGTGCTTTTCTTTTGAAAGAGACCTTGAAGAGATGACAGCAGAAAAAACAGAAATCTATCATCACAGACAATTATTGAGCAATTAACGAATCTCAAGTGAAGACTGACATTAAGAATGGCCTTTTTAGAATAAGAACAATCCACAATTCAAGTAATGAATCAGTCCCCTCCTGACTGAAATGAGTGGTCATTCTCTTTTCCTTCAAATTAAGATCAAGAGGTTTCACAGCCTTCATTTTTTTGCTGAAGAAAGCCAGTAATTTATACACCACAACAATCCAATTTACACCCCTGCCAAGCTGAGTGGTGAAATGTCGTCTAGCCGATGAGACTCTCCTCTGAAAGAAGAGATTAATAAAAGAGGAACCACAGGCGCTGGCTTGGTAAGTGGGAGAATAATTAAATAATTAACAAGACAGGCGGGAATGGGAGAAACCATCCAATCCAATGTCCATTTGAGCTAATTAGCTAAAACTGATTAATTGACTCCACTCCTAAACTTCGGGGCTGAAACCGAAACAACTAAAATACAAAGTAAAAACTGATTATTTGAATTGCCTCCATTGTGGGAGTCAGACTTCCATGTGTATTAATTAACAGTATTTTTATCTTGGCACATAGTGGAACCATTAAGTTTGTTTTTCAAGACTATAATAATATTTTTAAAAAACTAATGTATTTAAGTAAACGTACGTGGACAAACAGCAGTGATAAAATATGGATAATATAAATACGTATGCACACCTAATAACTCATTGCATGCGTTTCCTTTTTAATCAGGTTTTACCTTTTTAATCAATTTCTCCCTCCTCAGGGTGCACAGGGTTGTCTCCCAGGTTCCAGAAGCTCAAGTGAAGAGGATGGTTTATTATTCTTCACACTAGAAATTAAACATTTATCTAATCTATGCCCCTCCCAGAAGTAGTCCATCCTAAAAAGCCAAATCCTGAAGCTGTCAGGAGCTGTGGTCAAAGGATGTGAATGCAGGAGAACTGAACCTAAAGCTTCAACCAAACCGTAAAACATGATAAGAGGATCTATAACCGCGAGGTTTGTATGGGCTGAAGGGGAAGAACTGAAACAGCTGTAATCATGTCAAACCTACTGTTCAAAAAGCTACCAACAGACAACAATAAACTCCAGGAAACACAGGAATAAAAGACACAAAACCGCCTCTGTCAGGGTCATTCTACACAAAAACCAGGATGTAAACAAACACAAACCTAAAGGCTGGATTGTATGTTTAGACACAGAGCCTTTTCTGACTTATTAAAAAGTCTTTTGATCTGTTTTGTATGTAACAATCTGAATGTATGTGTATATATGTATGTGCCTGTACATGGATGTGCATATTTTCCTTTTTTGCCCCTCTAATCTAATTTTCTTATTCAAAGACGATGAAAGGAGCAGAAAACAAGTTTTCTTCATTCTGTTGCTTTTCATTTCCTTTGCAAAACAACTTGTGCAAAATCTTTTGTTTCTGTATTGTGGAAATGAAAATAAATATAGAAATTCAAACACAGAATCTTCCTTGAACATGAAACCTATTTGAAGAAAACTATCATCCTAACAGAAGCAGTTTTGCCATAGAAGAACTTAGGTCTCATTCAAGGAGTGGCTACTTTCCCCTCAGAGGTCTCAGAAAATGATTTGAAGAATGACTGCAGGCATCAGAAAAGATAAATGAAGGACAGGTTTTATCAATCTGCTTGACACAACAATAGAAGGAATCATTACTTTAAATTCAACAGCCTTAAAGTTATTTCTCTGCTGTGCAACAACTGTGCCATCAATAAAAACCCAACCTTAAAAATAGGAAATGCTGTGAAAAAACACACCAAACAGGCGCCAATGAGCTCAGAACGAGAGAAAAACCAAACAAGCATCATTTCTTACCTAAACAGAGAGAAGTCCTTTCCATCGCTTCTCCTCTCCTCAAAAACCAAATGATCGCCGAGTGATGCGTCTGGCAGACCTGAGACGGAGGGGAGAACCGGGGGAGGGAGAGGAAGCGAGGCTGTGGCGGGTTATTTCCACGGGAGGGGGGTCCAACCAGCTGTCATCTGCGCCACTTTTACGGGAAGAAGATCTTTTCCAACGAAGCTCAGGGGAGAAAAACGTGTTGACTTTAACTTTAATAAACAGAAACAGTCTGCGTTTGGAAGAATCACCGCGTGCTTTGGTAAGGTGACATCACACCTGTAGTCTCTGCCTCCATTAGGCTGCTGCACTGCGGTTTTTATATTCATGACTCACATTTAGAAAGTGACTTAGTAAGTGATCAAAGACTTTTGTACTTATTATTCACAAAACAATTTAAACTATCACATTAATTACTCTATGCAACTTCATCCAAAGAAGAAATTGACTTGAGGGAAATAATTACCTGAAAAAAGATATATAGCAATTCATTTGTAAGTTATATGATTCGTTTTTCACATCCATTGAACGCTAAAAGCAGGTTTGAAGTTAATTCTGGTGTAATACCTCTTCAAACCACAAGGTGGCAGAAAACAAAAACTAGGACAACCTTGTTTTTAAGTTCATGCCTCATAGTCATCAATTAAAGTAATTATGTGTGAATTTTCATAAAGTTAACATAATAATCCGAACATAATTTTCTATGAGCGCTTTTTCCAACCCTTTTCACCATAGTTTCATATCATAAACACATACAGTAATACATGGAAACACTTAGCAAAATGTAGTACATTTAAAATCAATTTTTAGAACAGTAGAATAGTATAGAATAGAATTGAATCAATTGAATAGAATTTACTGTAAATGCCAGCAGGATTTAAATTGTGGGTGGTTTCAAAAGCAGCAATGCACAGGACAACGGTGAGTAAAAAAAAGAAATAAAAACAATCAAAAAAACAGCACAAGGCAATTTGAAAAATACAGGAGACAAAATAATAAATAGATTAAGAATAATTAATAATAGTAAAACTACTATGGACAATGCATGTGTAGTATAAGAAGAATACTAACTGAATACTTATTCAGACTAAATTGGAACATTTGAAGTTTACATCATAAATGAAAAGTAAACTTCAAGTATACCTTCTCACTCTTAGTATCTATAGACAAATTATACTTGTTGAACAACTGCATAGATTAATTTTTACAAAGGGTATATCTTTGGTCCTACATTAAATAAGAAAATAAAAAAGAGATAACTTGGGACCATGTTATTGTATTATCCACCCAAACTCACAATGCATTGGAAAACTTTGCAAAACATATCCTCTTGTTGGAGTAAAAACTGTTACTTTAGTATCATATTTCATAGTTTAAATCTCTTCTCCAAACTAATAATTTAGGGTTTTCTTTAATATTAATTAAATATCACCATGGTCTACCTGGAATAACATAGTTTGTATTGAAAAAGTATGACCCTTTATTTAGATTGTTATTGATCTGCTTTATTATTATTAATTTATTTATTACCAACATGAAAACGGTGAAAATTAAAGAAAGACTCTCAACAACAAAATATAATGATACTAATTATTATTATTTCTATCATGTGGGAAAATAATACTATTTTGTAATATGATACGAACCAGTAATCACGCTGAAAATATTTAAAAGTGTATTTTAACGGTGGGTTATTGGGTTTGCTGCGCTGTTGTGCCTACATCGTTTCGGACATGTATGCGGAAGTGTGGTTCTCGATCCGGTCCAACTCTCGCGATACTTTGGGCTCAGTGATGTTCCTGTCCTAGATACTACAGTTGTGCTGTTGGGAAACATCAACATAGTAACCCGGGGAGGGAGACTTCAAAGGCAGCTCTGGGTGACTCTTTGAAATACATATGCCTCTCAAATTCGGCATCTTTTAGCACTGAAAGCGCCAGAGTATTTCTAAATTTCTCATTTGGAGAAACTTGTAGTTTATTTGGCACAGCTGTTGGTAAGCTTTATTGCTAATGTCAGCTGGCTAATGCTAACGTTAGCAAACAGATAACGGCGAAACTGAGGAAGTGCAAAGAAGTTCTTAACATGAGGACATCGGCGACAAACTGGACTTCTAGACACACGACATCGTTGCCCTAAGGTAGGTATTTCTTTCTTGCTTAGCAAAATGTATGATTGTCCTGTCAGCTAACGTAAGCATGAACTTTGAGGAGTTGGCGGCTACGACTAATCCCCGGACCGGAGACATTTCTGAAATATTTAACATTGAAGTCAGCTGTTTTTATTTATATTTTTTATTTAACGATTTGATAGAACATACTGTTGGTCTTGGTTTGAAGACAAAATGTCTAATAAAACCTAAATATTTAACACTTTCCCCCCACTCAGTGACAGTTGATTTAAGTGTTAAGCCGGCATTTCGGTGACAACTTTAGCTTTTTTCCCCCCCGGTTCTTCCCGAACATTTTTGATACTGCCATACGATTTGTATCTTTATAATCTGTCTTTACGCTGTGGGGGTGTGCTTTAGTTTAACACATATCATCAGCTTTTTTTGAACGATAATTCAGTTGTTATGCCATTCAGATTTTGGTGCTTATCGAAAGGTAAAGTGTTTCGAGATGTTTGTGTTACATGAAATATAATGTATAATTGAACAAACTGAATATAATTACTTTTATTACGAGGTGTATGTCGGTACTTGAAACACTTTACATGATTTATTTAAATATTTAATGGTAAAGTAAATCCAAAATACAGTTTTTTATATAGCAATTACATAATTTGTCCATAGGTGGCAGCAGTGAGCCTAGGATGCTGCGTGATAGCAACTTACAACAGTAGCGAAGAAAAGATCTACACGTTTTTGGTTTAAAATCGCTCACAGTTCAAATACAGTGAAGTGCTTTTGTCCACTAATCGGCATCAAAACCTTGTTTTTAAATACTTTAAACTTTCATAATCTTAACGTGGTTGTTTTGTTTTCTTTTAGACTATTTTTGCTTGTAAATGCAATATTTACTAAATCAAATGTTTGACATTTACCATAATAGGAAACTGATGGTATGTTTTCTCTTACGAGTCTACTAAGGTAATTTCCAAACTATGGAAGTGTTTTGAACATTTCTCATGAGCCATGCTAATCAACTATTAGAATACCTTCCTTCTTGGGGAAACTTCCTTAATCTACAGATAGTTTAGAAATACATACCAGTACCTTTTTCTCTCTAATTGCACAATTACTTCTGGATTTTCTTCTGTTTTGAGTTTACAAACAGATTTGTAATGCTTTATGTAGAAGTTGCTGATTTACTGTCTGCACTCTTTGTTAGAGTGGATGATAAAAAAAAAGTCAGTGTTGAGTTCAGATCGCCAACTTTGAAAAAGACTTCAATCAAATCAAATCAGCCTTTATTTATATAGCACTTTTACAACAACACATGTCACTCAAAGTGCTGTGCATAAAATACAATAAAATTTAAAAAACAAGATGACAAGACAAACAGTGACGAACCCCCCACCACCCACCCACACACACAGACACACCATGATAAAAAGAGTGATAAAATGATGGAATGTAGAGACCTGGCTTCGTCCTGAAGCTTGTTTCTTGTTTCTATTTTGTAAATGCTTTTTCTTCCAGAGCCGTGTGTGCACTTGGATAAAAGCACACATGGAGTCTGAAATGTGTCTGTAGAGATTCTCAGTCATAAACGTGTTATCACAGGGATAGCTTCTTGAAGAAGCTACTTGGATGTGCGATGTCTTTTAAATTGCCTTAAAAGTCCAGTTTCTCCAAAGAACAAAGCAAGAAAGAACAGCTACCGGTGTCTGAAATGAATGCCCACAACACAAGGGGTTTAAATACAGAATGGTGTGAAAAAAACTCCATTTTGAACATGCAAATTTATATCTTAAATCTTTTTATCAGGTATGGGGCTCGATACACACATAAAAGGAGTTGAACTGATATCTTTTGGACTCTGTAAAAGCAGTTTACAGATAACAGTGGCATATGACGAGCTTCACTGGTGCTTTAAACATTGTCTGCTGTGTAACTTGTGCTTCAATGAGAAGAATGTTCTGCAGTGGAACCAGTTTTGAATGCTTCCTTGGTAACACGCTTACATATTTGTCATGTGTGTAATGCCACAGATTAACACCTGTTACATTGTATGTACTCAAATGACCCTGCATGAGAGACTTTGACCGATGCTAAGCATTCACATCCAAATCATGTTGTTGTTGTTATTTAAATAATTTTGGCATTGGCTTAAAGGGCTTGTTGCAGTTTTCTTCAATGTGGGTCAACTGTTTGCTTTTGCATAACATCCTTTTGTACTGTGAACTATTGAACATAAGGTATACTAACACAAAAAATGTACACATTTGTTGTCACATTGTTTACCTTAATACTGGTTACAGGTGAAAGGGAGAAATGAGGAGGGGCAGGAAGACTGATGGGCCTCCGAAAAGCTTAACTCAGCTGTTTACTGATAACAATATCACCACAGGTAGGGGTATTAAAAATGCACTTAACCCCCATATTTTAAATTTGTTTGTTTTAATTTAAACTCTTAAAATAATTCTCACTTCGTTTGTGATTTTTTAAAATCAGAATTAACAACTGCATGGAGAGGTTTGGCTCAGTCCAAAGCTGGTGTGAGTACACAGGAACAGATTTGTGTTTAAATATGTCACCATTTCACATCATAAAAAATGAAATATTCCTTCTTTGCAGCTTAGACGCATAGAAAACCACATCGAAGCCTCTTCTGGAAGTGGTGTTCTTCTGGACTCTATAGCTGTTTCCCCAAAGAGGAAATCTCCAAGAAAAGTAAACAGTGGTGAGTTGCACCAAAGTGTACAACTAAAAGCATTTAATGCTTGAATGATGCTTTGTTTGATGTTTCTTGCTTTTTGCATGTCAGAAATATTAAATTACATCACCCCCCCCCCCTTTATTTTTAAAGATGCTTCACAAGAGGTTTGAGTTTTTTAATGACATTATAAATCTGTTCTTATTTTGTGCAGATGCAGATCAAATCGCTCACCCCGGAGAATCCTCAAAACCCAGAGCGAGGAGTCAGCAGAGCCCAGCAAAGAGCAGCTCACGCAGCCCTTTGAGAAATGCCACTCAAGACAGCAATGTGCGAAAGACCAGCAGTGTGGACTTTAAGGAGCCATTGGTTGCAGATAGGTACTTTAGTTACAGTCAAGCACTTTCTAAAACACCATTTGCCACTCTCAGTGAACTGCTACGTGCAAGTCGCAAGATGAACAATACGTAACTTCTTTGGTGCTTATTTAAAGGTTAAATAATTTGTGCCGTAAAAAGAAATGGTTACTAAATAATTTTCATTAATTATCTTTCCTTGCTAGACCTGTAAAAGAACCCCGGTTATTTTTAAGTTCATGTTTTGGACAATACATTCAAAGAAATCAGTTGAAAAATGAACATGTCTGTTTTCATATTTAAAGCATTGGGTGCATTTTGATTACATTATACTGGTTTTGCTTTGATAGAGGAAGTAAACCCAGAGGCTTTGTTTGGAGCTTTATGTGATCTGAAACTGCTGTGAAAAGTCCACTCTGCTACCACTATGATTACTTTGATCTGTCTAAAGCAATGAGACAAACACGGAATGACAGTTATGGTAGAAACTGCCAGAGATGCAGACAGCTTTTTGGAAGTCGAAGGCTCCTCTTCTGTTACCTGGCTGGGCGTTTTCCCCTTAGCAAATAAACTTTCCAAAGTCGTTTTACTCATTTTGCTAGTTCCTGGGTTTTATTTTAGCGGTACGTATCACGTATCACGTGACGGAGAAGAGCGCCTTGGCTGCGTCAAGAGTGACATAGACGGATGGAACAGAGAATCAGAGATTTTTCAAAATAAAACATCTTTCAGATTCTGAAATAAATAAAACAGAGGCATGTAAGTTATTTATTCTTTCTGTGCGGCCCGGTACCAAATGACCCACGAAACGGTACCATCCCGGCGGTTGGGGACTGCTGGTTTAGAGGTATACATCTACTAGGATTGTTTTTAGAAAAGGTGACTATGTATTTATTGGATTTTACTTTAAAGTTAATAGTATACCAAAAACCCTACTCTTGCTGTTCTTGACAGGTGTGCAGTTGTTCGGTCGAGTGCTAACAGACGTCCTGGTACATTTCAAGGCTTAAGGACATCAAAACTACAGCCATAAGGTCCATTTCCTTTAGCCACAATGAGAAGTGGTCTGAAATGCTTGTGACCACATTTCAGCTGCAGTGTGAACCAAATTATTTCCTTAGAGAAATGAAAGGTCTGTCGGCTAATATGACCCGACTCTGATAGCAGGCGTCCAGTTCCAACGGCTGGTTCACTGTGTTACATGTCATGTCTTTGGGATTCCACGTGGTGCTCTGTCAATGTTCAGGGGAGGAAAGGAGGGACACTTTTTATGCTTCTGCTTAGGCCTGCACAATAAATCGCAAATTTATCGTTATCGCGAAATCAAGCTGTGCAATATGCATATCGTGACGTCGTTCACCGTTGAGCACTCTTCTGCGCATCCGGGTCACTTCTGGGTCATTTCACGGTCACACAGGAGATCACAAAAGTTCACATTTAATTGGAAATGTGAACGGCCTTGGAAAAAAAATCGGATTTTTTCAAAAAATCGGAATTGAGCATTAAGCCCTGCAGTGTGAACGTAGCCTTAATGTACCTGGTCCTGATGTTCTAATTGCTTCAGATTATCCACATTTTGGAGAACTACATGTGATTATTATCTGACATTTCCCATTCATTAAAGCCCCAACGATGTTTATCTAGAAGATGCACTTTTACATTGACATATTTAAAGTGGACTTGGTCATTTTACATCTTACATGTTAGGATTTTTCCTTCTTTCTGTTTAATAGGGACACCAAGAAACACAGTCTTAAAATCCACTTATCAGAAATTTAAATGAAAATCTTGATCCTCCTTTTGATCCCATGTAATCCGGTTTGTGTGCAGAGAGCCCATGCCCCCACCACATACCATCTCTCAGCTGGAAACCGGCAATCCTCCATCAGTGCCAGGGTCTTTACAGCCGTCCTCTTTGCCTCACTCAGATTGTGCGCCCAGCCAGCAGACAAACAAACAAGCTGTTAAAGACATGGACGGCACACACTCTTCAGCCCCGGAGAGCGCCGAGGTGCGTTACCTAAATGACCAGCCAGCCCTGGGTGTTCTCAAGAACCAAGAAAGAACTTTCAGAGCAGAATTCAGGAACAGCAAAGAGTCAAGTCCATTAGCTTCCAATCCAGGGTCTTCACGCCAAGGGGAGAGCACTCCTTCCTCGAGCCCCGGCTCGGCCTCCCAGCGTTTGGAGAACCTGAGGCGACATCAGCCAGATGATAAGCTGGAGAAGCTCAAAGAGCGCATTCGAAGGCAGAGGCAACATCTGGAGGAGGCGGCAGAAAGAGAAAAGCTCCAGGGTCGTCTGGAACAGCCTATAGTGACATCTGTGGGGAACAACATGCCCACAGCCAAAGTACGCAAAGTGGCAGTTGCCCCTCCCGCTCCAATATATAAAGGTATTTGGTCTCAAGGATTTTTCTAAAACTTTTACAGCTTTTTCGATTTTGGTTTAAACAATTCATGAATTAACATGGATTTTTAAATAATGCAGATTTGCATTGTGTTGGGAAAAAAAAGTGATGTTGCTAAAACGTTTTATGATTCGCAGGTTTTAACAATGTGGAGACAAAGATTCGGACCCCCGATGGGAAAGTTTTGAAGGAAGAAGAGTTCCACCACCTCAGTAGGGAGATCTACAGAGACCTGTCCCGTCAGTTAGCAGGTAATGTATTTATACATGTGAGGGTTAATGGCCGACCAAGTGTGCATTATCAGAAACTAACACACACCGTGGAAGCCGGGGTCACTAATAGGTTTTAGCTCTCAGACTTTTTCTTTAACTTATCTTGAGTTTAGACTGGTGAGCTTCAATAATTACCTCCAGAAATCTGTTGTTTTTTTTGTCCTAAATTGCTGTAAATGTGATGCATAGCCTTTGGGCTGAAGGGTTGATAGTATTGTGTTGTGCTGTGACTAATAAAATACACAATAAATACACCATATATTTTAGGAAAAAGCTCTTTTAAAGGAAAATGGCTAACATAATTTTACATTAAAAGTGACATAAAACTGAAGCATCCTGGGAAAAAAGGTACAAAGAAGTCAAATGCAAAACAGTTTTACATAAGCATAACTGAGTTTTTGAAAGACAATAACCTTCAGTGACTGCAGACGTGGCGGCTCAATAAACTGTTAAGCAGGTCTTTTTTTTCCCTCTACATATTGTCTAAACCCATAGATGAGCTTTTATTGATTCAAATGAGACAAAGTCTGATCGGTTTGTCGTTTCAAGTCTGTGTGGGTTCATTTTTGTGTTTTTCTTGTGTTCTTAGAGACGACCCGCCAACGGCAGAGGGAACAAAAAGGAGAGAAGTCCAGAGACAGGAAATCGCCCAAACCAGTTAGGAAGGTCCATAGACTCGGTTCTGACTCTGTTTCCAAAGCAGGTAAAGTAACTTAACTCTGTTAGTTTAGTTTAAACAGTTAGTGACAGTAGGCGAGAAAACAAAGGCACACAGAAACTGAGCAAAAGCTTCAGAAAACGTCTCCTTCCATGCAGTTTCATCAGAAACACACGTGACCAGGCCACACAACTATGTTTATGCATGTAGACGTGGAACCTGCTTTCAGAGAGCTTTATAATATAATAGTTGTGTTGATATGTACACATTAATAATTCTTTTATGAACAAATATTTAAATGACAAAACACAGTGTTTTAAATCAAAGTATTTTAACTCAGAATCTTCCTGTATTGAACTAAAATCAACTGACGAGAATGTTATGTAAGAGCTTCTTTGTACACATGATTTGATTATTGTAAGAAGGAAGAACTATATTTGATCTTTAAGCTAATGGCTCCTGTAGAATAGGGCTCTTATTCAAATAATTGAGGCACATAACATCAGAATTAAACAAAAAAATGTCAGATTTGCACATTAGAGACCCATTCTGATTGTCTTTTGTTCTCAGTGGCCTTTCAATTATAATTAAGCAGGTTTTAACCAAAAGAAAAAAAGTTTTTTTCTAGGACATAGATTCTGCAGAGTGGCAGGAGTTCATAGGAAATTTGTGGGTGGGGCCGTTGGTGAGGGGCAACCGCCCCCCTTCCCCTCCCCGTTGCTGGGAGCTCAGAGCAGAGAGCTTGTGGCCCGCCCAGCGTATTTTCCATGTCACAAATAAGCTCTTTTTCCAACAGAATTTTGTTGTCTGCTCTGATTTACAAGAGTTGAATAAAGTAATACAGTGATCCCTTGATTATCGCGGGGGTTACGTTCCAAATAGAACCCGTGATAAGCAAAATCCGTGAAGTAGAAACCTTTATTTTTTTTACAATTATTATACAATGAAATACACTATTATACATTGAAAAGAAAGAACAAACCATTTAACAGGCTAAATCAATTGTTTTTTAACAAATAAAAGTACTTTAGAAACGTTTTTTCAACAAATAACTTCTGTAGTGTGCTGTCAAATAATAATTTCAATCATCGATAAGAACAGAAGGCTTTAAATTGCGGAGATTAGCCCCGCCCACCGCGACCCGAGTGGATTAAACGGAAGAAAATTTAAAATGATTATGAAAAAAATAAAAAAGTACAGTGGGACAGATAGTGACTCCGGTCTTCTTTTTCACTGCTCTTCATACTGAGCCGCTGCATCCTCTGCAGCGTTTTTTCCTTTTGAAGCCCGCGGTGCAGCTGCAGGTGTGATTGTTCGGGAGAGGAACATAGTGATAGGCAGTTGTTGTCGCTCTTTTTTCTTCTTTGCTAAAGATCCTTATACACCGACATGCCACCATCGATTATGTTGGCGAACTGTAATGAACGGCTCATCAAAGGGTCCCATTCTTGAGCTACTCGCTGAGTGACTTTTTAGCCAATCAGAATGCAGAACACAATGCACAATCCAAATCCGTGAAGTAGCGAAACCGTGAAAAGTAAACCGTGATATAGCAAGGGATCACTGTACTCCGAAAAGCAGTTTCTTTATGTCCTCCATCATCAGTAGTAGAGTGGATCTTTAGATAATAATATAGATGCATATGAACAAACTCCTTATGGTTAGTGCAAAATGTAATTGTTGCTGGTTGTTATTTAGTGAAATAGCTGGATCCCTTAAAGGCCCCCAGTGTGGTTACCTAAGAGGCATCACCCACAGAAACCAGCATTGCTCTCTGGTTCTGACTGAAGTTTATCTCTAAATGTCTGACAGAGTTTGCTAAACTCGCATACAAACCAAACTCGTCATTGATTTTTACCTTTGTCATTTTTTTATTGCTGAGTAGACGGCAAAAATAATTCAATTTTTTGAAACCATCTGCCTAAATTCTTTAACCCCTGAATTTATTTCCAGCTATGAAAAGAATGACTTATACTTTTGCTTTCTAGTAAATTCTAAATAAATTAAGGTAATGTCGGAGCAAAAGTGGTTTGATGTGGATTTGCATTCCATTTTACTGCCTAAATTCCTGGGTGTTTCATTAAAAAATCTCGCAGATGACAGTTTAGAAGAATACAAATGTTGGCTTTTGTATTTGAGCGAAATGCTTTGGCTAAGAGGAAAAGTTCTTGTTTTGCAGCTGTACTCTATATAAGAGTCCCATGAACACTTTTATTTACGGTAACTTTCTGGGAAAATAACATGAAACCAAACATCTCCCTTGTTCCATTGTTGTCTAGCAGATGGAGTAAGTGTTCCTTTGCTTTGTTTTCTTCCTTATCTTAATTTTTATATATAATTTTACCTACTTGTGGTTTAAAACTTTATTTAAATTTCAAGTTAGAAGAAGTATTTGTAGGTGTAAGCTTGACATTGTTTTGCTAAACTTATCTTAATAAAGTGCAGTAAATAAAAATGACAGCTTGAAATGCTGATGTTGAAAGATCTTTGGGTTTGGCTCTTGTTCTCACTGACTTCAGTCTTTCTTCTAACTTCTGGCTGGTTTCTGTTTCATGCTGGAACAAAACTATAAATAACCTTCTGAAAGTCTGGCCATTCTCACTGTGCTCAGCCATTTAGCATAAACAGCTGCTTGGTTTGCTGATTGATGGTTTAATTATCAGGAACTTTTCTTCAAAAAATGCACACATGATAAAACTTTGCCTGAAGATTTGATCTAAGTGAGGAAGGAAGACAAGGAAACTATTGTGAATAAAAAAAGAGCTATTTGTTGTTTAGCAAATGAAAGTTTTTGAAAAAACTTGTGTGATCTTAAAATAGTCTGAAAATCCCTTATAACTTTGGTTGGTAATGTTTATCTTAATACTGATGAATCTTTCTCTACCTGACAGTTGACATGAATTTTATGTTTATGAAGTTTATGTTTATGAAGTTAAGTAAAAGAGGCCAAATCTATAATATTCACCATTCAATCTTTATTAAAACACCACAAAAATGATCAAAAAACAATGTGTTTGTTGACCACTCACATGGTATTCCTTTTTATCTGACTAATATAAGGATAAATTAGTATAAATATGTAGATGTCTGCAGGTCAGCAGTTGAAATTTGTTAAACCATCAGTACATCTGTATTCTTACATTTATATATTTGTCCTCACATTGTCTAGTTAAAAAAAAAGAACAAAAATAAAAACCCTTCTTGAAATTACTATTTCAAATTACTATTTAGTGTAATAGTAGTAGGTTTAGGGGCTTTCAACTGGACTTACCATAGTTTTTAAAGTTAGCAGACGTTTCACCTTTTAGCCAAGAGGCTTTGTCAATTCTAAAGAGGTGAAACGTCTTCTAACTTTAAAAACTACGGTAAGTCCAGATGACGGCCCCTAAACCCACTACTATGATGGAATCTACCTGGATGAAGGAGACTCTTCATAGACGTATTTTAGAGTAAGATTTTTTTTAAATTCAGTACATATCTTTGCATAAACTCAACACCCCAGCAAGTCTACATTGAATTAAAATAAATAATAAATAAGGTTGCTTTAAGTTTGTACTTCTTAAGTTTTGTTTCTTTTTTGTAGTAATTAGTCCAGCGTCGTGGCGGGAGGGTCAAAAGCTGGTAAAGATGGTACTGGGTCCAGTTCCCAAGGCGCCCAGAGAAGAGGCCCCCAGCAGTTCAGCTGACAGACGGAGTGGAACAGGTGAGGCTGAGGAATCCACGACCCCTCCCTCCATGGCTGCTCCGCACCATGAGCAGCCATACAAGCGTGTAGAGATGCAGAAGGAAAATATTATGAAAGATAACAGAAACGATTAAAAACAACATTCAAAATTCAACTGAACCTGACAAAGCCTTAGTTTAAGATTTAATCTAAATGTTTAAAATTCTGAGGATACTGTCTTCCTTCCCAGGGACACTATTCAAATACAGAAACTGTCAAAAAGCTTTTTTATAATGAAAAAACAATCTAGATTCAGGTTTGTGTTCTTTAATAGACTTCAGTGCTATTGAAATACAGTGTTTCCTCCTTTATTGTAGGAGATGTCTACAAAAAATACATTGGTGGAATCTGCCAAGTATGATTACAGATGTTTTAAGGCTGTAAACCCCTCACTACACACTTTATATCATTTTCTCAGACGGACACCAACATTTTTACACTTGTAAGTCCAGTGTTATAGAATAAAAACGAAGATCTACGATCAAAGATTTCTGCAGGTGTGTCAGACTGAGCGCGTTCGGTACCGGAGACACGGCACAGAGGACATGGATCGATCTTCAGCCAATCAGTGAACCGGAAAAATAAAAGCACGAAAGACGAATCACGACCTAGCAAAGGACCACTGTATAACATTTTATTTTTGGTTTATGAATATTATTAAAAAATTTAATGTGAGGTACTATGAGTTCTTGTTAATTTAGGGTGCTCAATGATATAGATTAAAGAAACATTGTTTATAATAGTAAATGCACACACTGAAAGACAACAGAGCTCTTCACGTTTTGTTATAAACTCATTCCTCGTTGCTAGCTGCATCTCCAACAGTCACTACTGAGCAGAAGGAATTAAAATGGACTGTTTTTAGGTTTGAATGCACAGTGTGACTTGATCTTCACAGACAGACTCCAATGCAATGTGCATCTACTGCGGATAAGAGCAGAGAAATGCAATGAAGCTGACTGCAGACGTGTCTGGAATAGATACTGCACTGAAATCATATGTTTAAAGCCTAAGAAAGTCTCCACAGCAAGCCTTTCCCCGGCACCGTCTAAATCCTCCTGGGGTTAAGTAGAGATGTCAGTTTTCTTATTTAGTGGAATCATAGCTGTCATAGGATCAATTGATCTCCACCCCGAGCTGTGACAGAGGGTGTTTTCTGCCGTTATTACCCGAGAAAGAGAGACTTTGAGAATTGTATTAACTCTGTACCCTTGTTCTTTAATTCTAAATGTAGATGCTTCGTGAATACAGAGGCACTCTACTGGTGGAAAGGTTGTTAAAGCAGACGGTGTTTCCATCTGGTTCCTTTTTTTTCTCTAACCATGGTCTTGTCTGGCTTGTTCACCAGCTTCCCGTCATCACTCTGAGGCACATTTAGAACCAAGAAGGAGCTCTCCCCAAAACAGCACACAACACCCACAAAGAGGACATCAAACTAAACCCAGGACCCAGGAGGAAACTCTGGACGGGACGCCTCTGGGTGTGAACACTAGCCTGTTGTCAGCTGACATCCAGGGCATACTTGATGATCTCCAGCTGGATTGCAAAGCTTCAGAGAAGGAACAGAGAGCACGTAAAAGCTCCCGAGGTAGAACTAGCAACAGGAGAGGGGGACTATCTCAAACAAGGACACCCGTTTCTGCCTGGGGTGCTCCTGTTGCAGCAAATCCCTGCCCGAGGACGAGCCGCAGCGCCAGCCCTGTTACACGACGGCCAGACAGCACCAGCATCACTGACAGAGGCCACAAGAAGCGGCATTATGACGCAGATGCAGTTCGACAGTATATTGCACGACAGCAAGACGAGAGGAAGAAGCGACAGGCGGCGCAGAAAAGGGCACAAATGGAGGAAGCGGAGAGAAAAAATCAGAGGTTGAAGGCGCTGTACGAAAAGCAAAGAGAAGTGGCTAAAACGCTTTCAGCTGAGGCATCTGTGGCTCCTGTTCAAAAGCGATTACAGGAGACCTACACCAAACTGATGCTGGAGGAGGCTCAGCTGGGAGAGGAGGCCTCACAAGATGATCGCTCCACTCAAATGGGATTGGAAAGGGTGCATGGTTATATTTATTAAACACATTGAAGAGATTCATAAAGTAACATGTACATAATTGGATTGCTTAGAAAACACAATTTGCTTGAACAGATGATTGTTTTACAGATGCCCATGTACCAGCCTTCAGGAGAGTCTGACAAGGAGAACAAAAGACTAGAAGCTCTACAGAGCCCCTCAAGCAGTGATAAGTCTTTAAATGATTTACCACCACCTCGTTTATTTAGGTATTTCAATCCTCACCTTTCCTAAAACAATCTTTTGTTCACAAGTTTGACTTTTTTACCTAAATAATTCTGATTTTAATAGTGAAGGTTGTTTGGATTTTTTCATTTCATTTTTTTCAGGAATGATCTTGAGGCAGGAGTTTCCACTTTCCCTCAACCAGACCCTTTAAATGCGGCAGTTCAACGTGTGACTGGTCCCGACAGCCACGCCCCCACTGCTTCAAACGAGCATCTCCTCTCTCAGCTTTTAAGGCTGGAGGCCGCAGTAGCTGCTAGTAACATGAAGCACACCACACCGCCAGCCGCAGCAGCCTCTTCCACCAAATCGCCGTCCAAAATGTCACGCATTGAAGCCTTGAAGGCCACGGCAGCTTCCCTCTCCAGTCGTATTGAAAGTGAAGCACGGAAGCTTGCCGGGCAGGGGATCAACTACGGCGCCACGACTTCATTAGATGTTGATGCCATTTTGGCCCCCGGAACTTCTAATGTGGAATTTCGGGGCTGGAAAGGAACGGTTCCTTACTCTTCAGAGAACCCCGCATCTCCGAGGACCCAGAGGATTTTATCAAGCCCAGGTCATAGGTCGTACAGTGACAACGTTCTTCCAGGAGTTGGGAATCTGCATGACTTTAGGGAAAATAAAGAAATAACCCACAATGGTTTGACAAATGTGCACAGACGTTCTCCTGATGTAGAAGAGTCAGCCTTTAACAGTTGCATACAAAAAAAGAGGAGAACCGTTGGTGGTCTGGAAATGGAGGAAAGAACAAACAATGTAGGACCTCAAACTGCATCTAACAACCAGGAGATTCCAACAAATGTTCATGATTCCAGTGCCGGCTCCATCAGTGAGGGGCCTCTTCTAAGTGAAGGGAGTTTTTCTGACGAGGAAATTTTCCCTCCGCGACACCCCAGCAGGAATGTGCCCAAACCCGACTATCTGAAGGCAGCAGACCACTATGCCGGTCAGAAAAGGGGAAACCAGCGGCTGCTGGAGTTTCAAAGAGAGGCGGCCATGAGCTCTGCCCTGAGCCCGCCACAACGGGAGAGCAGCAATGCACACTGGGAAGAGCTGAACAAAGGCAGCCCTCTAAGTGTCATCAACATTTTCACCAGAAATCTTCAAGGTCGGTAAACAACATTATAAATCCTGCAGTAACGGTCTTAAGAGATTATGGTTTTGACTCGAACATTGGAAACATTGTTTTCAAGCAGCAAACCTTTCATGAGCCTAGAAAGGGTTTAAATGCCACATTACAGATATTTTATAAGTCAAAATCTAAGGATTTGTGACAGTTTTATATCTGGCCGTGCCCATTTTCCAGAACACGTACCTTCTCATGGAACTTATCACACAATTCTTTTATTATTTAGTGTTTTTTTATGTTTTAGCGCTAAGTTTTTATAAACCTAGCGTTTTTTTTCCCTGAGGAACCAGGAAAAAAAACATTTTCACGTTTAAGGGCTCACATTTGAAAAGAAGCAACTGTCAAGAAAACAGCATCTTACCCATATAGCTTATATAATCTATTTTCTGCTGAGACCCCAGCATTTCTTTAAGCAATCTCAACAGCAGTGAATATATTTTAGCTTTTTTGAAGGAGTATATCCAGTTTCTAAAAATAAATGTTGTGCTTTTGTAGCCTTTTCCAACAAAGAGCCCCATAGGTGCTCAGATAAAAGGTTTCCTGCCCACATTGAAATATCATGTTGACCCTGAATGATCATCTGGCACTATTCTTGTTTGTTTATGAAGCATAACTAAGGAATTCCAGTGCTTAAAACAAACATAAATGCAAAAATCTGAAACTTCAACCATTGATCATGAATTATTTTAAAGTCTGGTGTTTTTCCCCACTTTACTTTGCAGTGAACGAGAGGAATGTGGAGCCAAAGTCTCCCCACGCCAGTCCTTTGCATTCTGATAACGGCCGTGGAAGTCCTGCAGTTTATGAAGAGGACTTTGTTTCATCGCAAAGCAGCAAAGCCAGTGACCAGATGAAGAGAGTATCCAACTCATCCAGGTCTGTAAACAGGAGAAGAGAAACACATCTGTGCTACGACCACTGGGGGGCGTTTAAGCCTAAAAAAAGAGCTTTGGGAGGATTTTATGCACTTACAGAATAGCCAGAGTAAATCCTGGATTCTCTTCAATTTAGCAGGTTTTTTCAGTCTGACCACAAATAAGCTCTTGCCATTCTTGCCTAAATAATTTCAGTTCTGCAACTAATATGGTTACTTTTGATTTCCTTTTGCTTTAGTTTTTGGTAAGAAGGATCCATTTACCCCTCTGTGTTGGTATTTGTTCAACCCGGCCTGTCTGTCTTCCCTGCTGTTAGCACAAAGAACCACTTAGATGAGCTGATGAGAAGATACCCGTATGACAGAGGTGTGGGAGGTTCTGCTGCCCACTCCCCCCATCGCTCCTCCGGTTCAGCATCTGCCTCTTCACCTTCAAGGCAGCCGACCAAGCAAAGAAGTGAGAACTCCATCTTCATTAAAAGCCATCTTTGTTTTTATCCCAATAAAGTCGTCTCAGTCTGTAAAAGCATACGTTGTGTGCAGGAATGGTGTCAGATCAGAGTGACAACACTCTGGTAGGAGAGCAGAGGAGCTGGTGCTCCACGCCATCAGAGGCATCTGACGCAAGAAAAAGAGGTTCTGCTGACTCCCAGAGAGTCCCATCTCAGGACACTTTCGGGGGAGGTAACGGCCCCTCCCCAGAAAGGTGAGATACAGTGGAGTCTGTTATCATGATTTATTCACTTTAAAACTGCTAAGCACACATTGATACCTGTGCACGGGCTTCAGTCATGTGACCTTCTGTTTTTTTACACCCCCAAATGTTTGAACAGCTGTGCTGCAGTGAGATAAAAAAGCAGAATACAGTAGACGTTTGTTTAACTGGATTTACCGGGGTAGTTTCAGAGGAAAGTCAGCTTTGCCCCCCAACCCGGGTCTTCTGCCAAAGGAAAATTGTTCTCCTTTTTAATCTCAGTGTAAAGTAGTGACATCTGATCCCAAATAGTATTCTGCAGTCCAGGTGGCAGATTCTTTGGATTCTGTGGTGTCGGTGTCCAACATTAGACAGGAATCCTGCTGCTGTCAGTGCAGGCTGCCCTACTTTGTTGGTAGAATGGGAATGACCTTAAAGTTTAAGGGTTTAGATCTGTTTTTTACAGATCTTTATAATCTAGAGAAATGTCCTGTTGAAACTCTATAAATGTAACTTGCTCTGGGTTCTTATCTATTAATTAGATGCATTTTAAAGTCAAATGTAAATGTCCCTAAATGAAGCAGACTTTGATTTTATACCGTGGTCTGAGTGTCCTCCTGTCACCACGAGGAGAAGGTATAAGCTGTAATCACGGAGTTCCTCACTACAGTGAAGGTCTGCCTTCATAAAGAAGGTTTCACATGAAGTTGTCTCAGGTTTCAAAGGTCACGCCCTCATTCACTTTGCATGCACTGACACAACCAATAACGGGGCGTTCATATGCTGCTTCACCTTTTTGAAATGTTACCTTTTATGCAACAGCTTATTTTAGTCAACTCTTCTTTGGACTGTCACACAAATCTCTTTTTGTAGTTAATATTAGTTTGTCCTGATGTTTTATGTCTGTGCTTTTTGTAGGTCTTCTTATTCCGGCTCTCCAAATTCCTCCTCTCAACTCGGGTTGGACTCCTCAAACGAAGCAGCAGAACGCGGACGTCTGCCTGCAGACCATTCAAAGCTGGGACCCTCTGTATCAAATGGTAAGACGGAGCTGGCAAACCCCACATCTATAAGTTACTAAGCCTATTGTGTTCTTGTTTGCTTTTCATCAAACCCCTTTGGACTGATGCATTGCGTTTCTCTTGTAGGTGATCTCCAGTACTCGCCTGCTGTTCTGCAGCAGCGTATGGCAGCGGAGCTCCAGTACTTGGAGTCCATGCAGAATTCAATCCTGCAGCTGGGGGATGTGGAGCGGCTGATGGGCGTGTCCATGGCACAACAGGAAAGCGCGTCATTGGCCCAAATGTTAAAGGTAAAATGAAGCATTTTACTGAGTAGGATACAGATGTGCAATCTATCAAAAATCTGTCGTCTTCAATGAACACAGTAGCAACATCACACATGTCTGCTTGAGCGCATAAATGTTTTGCTCCTTCATCGTCATACATTACTTTTTTCATCTTCACATTTAATCTACACATTTATCCTACTTGAAGTTATGATTAAAATGATTTGTTTTTGTGAATTAAGAACATTTTTCTATAGCATTTATTTTTATTTTCCTCAAATAATTTATGCTACAGTAATCCCCCCCGTATTCGCGGGGGTTACCCCCCCCCCCCCCCCCCCCCCCCGCAAATAACGAAAATCCGCGAATAATTGACGCTGTTTTAAAACTCCCAGAGCTTCTGCAGAGTCAGAACCTTTTTCTGCCGTTTGGGTTCATTTCCAGAAGCTGGAGATGATGCAGGGCGTTTGGACGGCATCTTAAACGCGTAAACAATACTTGACAGTAAAGTGCAGAGTGAATCGTTTTTAAAAATTTGCGGAATGAGCGCTGTTCTGCGCCTCACGCTTGTGACGTCACGTCATCTGCGGCCACCCGTGAATGGGCGGGGCGCGAATATTAAACCGCGAATGGGCGGGGGATTACTGCATTTGAAAAGAAATGATTCCTCTCATCAAATTAAAGACATAAATGACCGAGATGATTAATAATAAAGGTGATACATTTGCATGTAAATTAAATGACAGTCATAGTGAGAGGAGCAGCTCTGTGGCCTGTTTTTATTTAACTTTAATGAAACGAAGTTGTTTTGAATGATAATTAAGAATTGTTTAAATTAATTAACCACTAGCTTCACATTTTTATTACTTCATGATTTTCATGCATATTAAATCCTATTCTTATCTTTTAATAGCTTTTATACATTTTTCTACCATATTTATGAGCGACTGTTTTTTTGGTGATGTTTATGACCGAGCAGCAATAAATTCTATATTTTTGGTCAGATTGCTATTTCATCATGTCAGATAACTCCATGTTTAAACACATCCGTGTATGTTTCTTATTGTAAAGGCTGCTGACAATTGTGTTTGGCCTAATTTTATTTTTGGTGTCATGTAAATTTGTTCATGTTGTTACTTTATTATGTTTATGATGAAAATGACTGCAAATATACAACATCTACTGAGTTTCTCGTGCTAGCTGAATACCTTAAATTCGCTGTTGTGTGATCTAAATTCCACCCAACAGGTGAAACAGCAGCGTCATGAACGGGAACTTTATGAGTTGAAGATCAAAGCAGAACGAGAAGCTCTAGAGGCAAAACTACAACTGGAAGAAAACAGACAACAAGTGGCCAGGGTGAAGAGCGCAGAACATTATTAGCTACACATGCAGACTGGTGTTTATGCTGCCGTGTGTAAATGTCTGTGCTTGGTTCTGTTCAGGCACATATAGAACTGCAGGAAAGCTTGGCAGCATCTCAGAAAGAAGCTTTGGAAGGCCTCCAGGAATCAACGTCTAAGATGATGAGCCAACAGGCTGAGGCAGCACAGCACACAGCGGATGCTGCTCGAAACATTAAGGAGGTTAGCCGTGACCTCTACCCTCTGCCTGTGTCTTCATTTTACAGCACATTGGGATTCCGTAGCCTACAGGAAACAAATATATGTAAAAAAAACAACTTTTCTCTATAAAGCAAAGTCAACTTCCCCTTCAACTGGTGTCTTTGTCTTCCAGATGGCTGAACTGGCCCGCTCTCAGATAGTGGGAACTTTAAACCCTCCTCCTGTTGCTGTGGGGTCAGACCAGCAGGATCAACAGAGAACCTCCCACTGTAAAAAGCAAGAAGACAAGAGTGACTGTGACAGGTACAGACTATTGTTTTTCTGTGTTAAATGGCTAGATGGGCACCACTTTTGTCTTTAAATATAAAATGTTAAGTCCTAAGTCAGTGTTTATATGTAGTAGACATGCTGCAGGTATGATTGTTGCTGGAAAGGTCCTCAAAAAGTAAATGAAGATGTCTTATTGTGTGCTATGATGAGGACATCCACCTTTACTGACATTAACTTTGAGGACACTGATGCCTGTAAATGTTCCAGAATCTTCTACCTCTTTTAGTTTTCAGAGTGAGGTGTTGAGCAGGAGGAGCGGGTCTGAGGTTCCCCTGTCTTCAATGAACAGTCTCAGTCATTCGGACTCTTTCAGAGGAACTCATCTCAGGTATTTAAAGCCCACTGTGACCTGGCTCTGTAGAGCAAGGACACGCTGAACTCTCCTTTGTTTGTCACTTAACCAGGGGAGCGACCTCGAGCAGCAGTCGCCGTAGTTCATCACGCCACAGAGAGGCGACAAAGACGGAGACGGGGAGACAGATGACTGCGGGAGCTGACAGGGAGGATGCAGCCAATAGCTCGATTGAGGAAAACATTCCTGGAGCCACAAATGACTCCCTCTCCAGTGGCAGCATTCCTTCTGCGGGGGACGAAAGAGGTAGTTGGTGGAAGCAGAGAGCCCAGCTGGAATGTCCTTCCTGACTGCAGGAAATGAAAGATTATTGTCATTTCAACACTTTCAAATGTTCAAAACATGTACCAGAGCTGAATGTGTAAACAAGAAGACACACAATATTTTCATTTAACTTCAGATAAATAATTAGAAATCTATCCCTAACACTTAAAGCTAAGATGAATTTTAGTTTGTATGCCAATCAAAGCGAAGGGAATTGGAATTGCAGCGTTTAATCATGATCACTGAAACCCCACTCCCTTGATTTGTGTGAAGTTGAGAAGAAAGTGTGCTGTTGTCTTTTTCTGGTCGTTTCGACATCCACGATCATTAATCTTTCATCGTGTAGAAAGATTCTGTTGTTAATCCTATTTCAATGTCAGTGAACACAAAATTACATTTATTGCATCTTAAATAAGGCCCAAATGTATTTATCTCTTATGTTGACCAGAGTTTTGTTAGTTTAAAGGTTATTGTGTACTTATTGTCTGTTGCGTCTTAGCGGACAGTACATCAGTCGCCACGGAGTACTCGCTTAAGTTTGACGAGCCCATGACAGAAGACGAGATAGAGGAGCGCTCCTTTCGTTCCGTGTTGCCGTCGGAGTCGCATCGCCGGGGAACTATTGAGAAAAAATCCCATCACCTGGATGAGTGGGAGGATGATGGAGGAAGTCACAATGCGACCCTGGTCTCAGGGACGGCGTCGCACAACACTCTCAAGGTGAGCTGACGCACAACGAAAGTACCTGAAGGGGGATTGGAGCAAAGTTTTTACCTTTTTGTTATTGAGCGTTTGCTTGCTTTTCATTATTGAAGATATGCCTCATTAAAGTAGCTTTTTACGTTTTTTAACATACATTTACATTTACTTTAGATTTGTTTTGCCTTGCTTAACAAATCTGAGATGATTATTGTGGTAATATTGGTCTATATAAGTAAAATTGAATGGAATGAAGTCACTCTCATTATTTTTTTTCTATCATTCTTTCTTTTCTCCTGTAGACCCCAGATGTGCACATCACCTTTTCTGGTGGGCAGGACAGTTTCTCTCAGTTCACCATGGACATGGTGCGTCAGTACATGAAGGACGAGGAGGTCAGACTCCAACATCAGAGCTCTTTGCTGCATCTCCGCCAGAAAGCTCTCAAGGAGAAGACCAAAACGGAGCTGGCCTGGCTGGAGCTTCAGAAAAAGAGACTCAGGGACAAAGGAGAAGATGATAAAATGCCCCCCATCAGGAAAAAGCAACGAGGACTTCTAATGAAGCTGCAACAAGAGCAGGTGCTTTGGCAGGAAAATAAAGACATTCCAAATGGTTTAATCTTTGGGTTGTGCTGTAACATCCAACGCTCTCTCTGATTGGTCCAGGCTGAGATCAAGCGGCTCCAGGAGGCCAACAGGGCAGCCAGGAAAGAAAGGCAGTTGTTGCTGAAACAGCAGCAGGAGATCGAACGAATGAGAAATTCAACACTCCGACTAAAAGAACGTCTGAAATGTGCAGAGTGGAAAGGTCAACCTGTGAGTCTTGCAGTTCTACTGATATAATCCCACTAAAGTAGTTGACCTGCTTTCTGTTGCACATATCAACGTTTATAATGAAGCAAACATGGACCAGAGTCAACTAGGTTGTGTGACTTGTTGGCTGTTTTCATCATTTGCTCCTCAGGAGAGTCCAATACTAGAACATCTAGACTCTGAGGCGGCCTCCTCCAACGTGAGCCTGGCAGCAGACGCCCGCAGCCCGTCTCCTTCACATTCAGTGTCTGGAAGTGAGACCAGCAGCATCATGCAGAAGCTGAAGAAAATGCGTTCTCACACCGATGAAAAGTAATGAGCCTTTTATCAATTTATCTGTTAAAGTTTACTAGTAAATTACAACTCATCTTCATTTCTTTATGTCGATATAAATACATTTAAAACATATGCTTCTTTAAATGCTCTCTTTACTGTAACATTTAGTTAAAGTAAGACTTTTTCCTGTGTTTTTGGAGCTTTGCTTCATTCATTTCATGACAGCTTCATGCTTCTCAGCACTCAGAGACATTTTAAACTTGCATGGTCGTTAGAGCGAAGCTGAATTCCAGCGGGACGCTGATGCTGTGTTCTGGGATTGCACTGAAAACCCTACAATGTCTGTTTTTTTGGGTCACTTACATAGAATTGTTAAACACCAAACTTTAGCTTAAACTGATTTGTTGAAAATAATCTAAAATAAACCTAAGATCGTTTAATCCTTTAGATTTCTAAATCAAATCAAACTTTATTCCTAATGCACTTTTCATAAAACAGGTATGACACAAAGTGCTTTACAGGCTTAAAACAATTACAAATAAAATGATAAAAGCACAGAAGGCCCCCAAACCTCCCAACCCCCGACATGTTTAATGAAACATAAAATGACATATGAATAAAACTTAACATTCATTCATTCATTCATTTTCTATGCCGCTTTATCCCTTTCGGGGTCACGGGGCTGCCGGAGCCTATCCCGGCCACTTGTGGGCGAAGGCAGGGGGGACACCCTGAACAAGTCGCCAGTTTGTTGCAGGGTAGAATGTCCTCACTCACACACCCATTCACTCCCGCACTCACACCTATGGTCAATTTTGAGTTGCCAATTAACCTATGAAGCATGTTTTTGGATGGTGGGAGGAAGACCCCGGAGACCCCGGAGAGAACCCACGCATGCACGGGGAGAACATGCAAACTCCACACAGAAAAGTCCCCCATTGATGTTGTGTTTTTCATGTCCCCCAGCCGGGACTTGAACCGGGGGCCTTCTTGCTGTGAGGCAAGAGCGCTAACCACTGCGCCACCGTGCAGCCCTAGAAAACTTAACATAGAAATAAAAGTCAAAGTGGTGGAAATGCATTTTTGTTCCTGATTGGTCGAATTAAAGTTGTAAAATCTCTTCTAAGAATTAAAAAATAAAAAATAAATAAAGTTTCTTACTATTGACATCATGACATTTCTAAAAGCTGTTTGTTCTGTCTGTTTCCTGCTGGCTCATCAAACACAGAGAAGTTTTTCAATTCACTAAAAATAAAAGTGGACAAATGCAAATGGAAGTATTTTTATGCCAAAGGGGGGGGCTCACAGTGTTCAGAAGTCAGTACAGTTTAACTGTAATGTCATCAGAATTTATCATAAAAATGATCTAAAAATATCAAACAAAATGCCAAAAAAACAAAACAAAACTGCAAAACCCAAAAAAATAAATGGATTCTCATCTTTAAAAAATAATCTTTTTGCCTATTAGCATTTCAGGGATCACTCTTGTTAATGCATCTGCTTCTTCATTGTTAATAAGAAAAAATGTTTTTTTTATTTTTTTATTTAGTAATGTGTCTGCTTCAGCCGCTGTCTCTTTCTCTAACTTTATTTTGCAACATGAACAAAGGTTTTCCTCACAGCAGCCTGACAAATGGATTTTTAGGGTGGAATAAAGTTATTTTCTCATATCTTTCTCCTTTTTCTCTACTTGTCTGTTCCCCCTCTGCATATTTTGTTTTTGTTGCATCATCTACGTGTGTGTTTGTGCGACTCTTGTCACTTTGCGTGGTGCTTGTGTGTTGTAGACACAGCTCTCCTGTCCACCTCTTCTTCTCTGTGTTCACGGCCCAAAACTGGGCTTCCCTCAGTGTCTGTCTTCCCACCCTGCACCCTAAAATCCAGCTTTTTATCTACAAGCAGTTGATCAGGTACTGTACGGAGCTCCTAATGCACCATCATGGATCATGCTTGTTCTCCTTTCCACTGGACTGGCACTGGGGGGTTTAGAGGGGCTACACTGGCGAATGATGACTTGTGTTTGGTACTTTTGTTTATTTTAAAAACTACACCGATTTGAGTTTGTGTGGGAATGGAGTTATAATCAAAGTATGTGAGGTGACCAAGGAAAGTGTTTCACTGAAATAAGCTAACCTTATGACAAATTCAGCTAAAAATGAAGCAAGCATTAAAGCTCATTTTAGCATTTTGCTTCAAAATAATTGTTACCTCCACAGATTTGTGTTTACAACAAATTGATTCTGTATTCCAGTACATCTAACGTAATCCCAGTCAAAGGTTATGGTTATTTAACAGAAACCTTCCTTGTTGGACGATCATTTCCAACTCCAAGCTGGTATTTCACTAATGGCTTTTCTTCAGTTTCTCCTCCTGGAATTAATGAAAGAAGTTTGCTGACTAACTTTTCAGTTGCATTATGGCCTTTAGTCCCATTTCCAACGTTTTCAAGACTACACTCAGGCAATTAAGTGAAAGGATTTTGCAGAGAACAGAGCAAAGACAGAGAGGCCTATCTCTTTAATGAGCTCAGTAAATCTCAGCCAACTACTCTGTTATGTAACCGTTGCATAGTATGGGATAATAAGTACAGATGGCTATTGGTGGTAATTGTGTTTTTAGAGGGCACTGGGAAAAAAAACAGTTTCTTTCTGGAGTTTCTGGGCTGTCATCAGTTTACATTAGGTCAAGAGAAAGGTCCCTAAATGAGATTAAAGCTAAATATTACTGCACTGTAATGGCACCAGAGCTGTGGGAGATAACATTACTAAACACCTGACTGCCTTTTATTTTTATAGGCATCTACAGAGATATGCATAAGTGAGCCAGCCGTGAAGCTAAAACCTTTACATTATTATGCTTCCTGTAAATCACATGACCCTTGTTTGTTGGGAATCACAGTGAGTTGGAAGGATTGGGTCAAACTGGCACTGGTTTATTCATTTATTTGTGCTCTTTTTAACCCCTTTAAATGTTTTTTTTATTGTGCCTCTGAGTCTGATGCATGAATCCTCAGTTATTTTACTGCTCCCCTTTTCTCCTGACTGATATTCCATCACATTCCCATTGAAGGGTACTTTTATGGAATAATATTGTCTGCATGAATTGAATGGGTTTGCTTTAGTGTGGGCTGGACAAACACTGAAGGTGAGTCTTCAGTAGCTTGTCTTGCTGATTTCAAAGGTCTGTTTTATCCCGGTGTTTGATGCCCTTTTTTATTTTCTTTCTCTCCTGCCACCTCTTATTTGCCCTTTTTTTCTATTTTTGACATGTCTGCAACCCTATTTCTTTCTAAATCCCTTGTTTTAAAACATTGTCCTTATATTTTATGTTTGTTTTGCTCGTCCACATCTGCAGATTCTTGACCAAGCGAGAGCAGCAGCTGATGCAAAGGCGTCACCATGCCGAAGAGCTGCTGCAGTGGAAACAGAGGTTGGACCAGGAGGAGGCAGAGGTCCGAAGGATGGAGAAAGAAGCGCTGGCGGTTTGGGAACAGAAGCGACTTTTGGAAAAAGATCTGAAGAAGTCAGAGGTTGAAGAAGAGGAAATCCCTGAAACCGCTTCTCAGCCTGATTCCCCCCAAGGCCCAGAGCCTCAAACTGATGTTCATAAAGGTGAGGCAGAGGAATCATCTACATTGAGTGAAGCTGCTACATACATGTAGTTTCATTAAAGTTATAGGTTTATTTGATCAGCACTTATGTATGTTTGCCGTTCTTTTGATCGTATTTTATTGGCACATGTTAAGTTAAAAACCTTCATGGGCCCCATGGCAGTCCATAAAGCTTTTGTGCATCGTCATGTGTCTCACATGGGGGAACAGGTCTTTTATTAAAGCGTCAACATACCTGCACCAACTTCAAATCTATCCGTTTCTTCTAAGGTTTTTGCTGCATGTCAAACAAAAAGGCACAACATTTCAGATTTCAAAAAAATGGTATAGTTTCTGTAAAGCCCTCAAAGTAAAGTCCCCTCATTGTGCTACTTATAAGAACAGTGACAAATAATGCAACTACAAGCAAATCCCACAAAGATAAAGAAAAGCTTGTTTTGGAGGGTTTTTATTCTTAAAAAGTGAGATTTCAAGAAAATGATTAAAGCTTACAGTTTAGACTTAGACGATAATTGTTCATTTAATAAACCCAAATGTCAGCAAACATGGATTTTGTTGATATTTTCCAGGATTTAACAGGGAAGGAGACAGTTCAACAACAGTTGACTCCATAGTACACACAGAGGGAACGTGGACCCAGAAACCAGGAAGTCCGTCTTCAACGTTTCCTGTTTCAGACCTAAAAACACCTTTGACCTCAGCGCAGAGCAGCCCTGCAAATGACTCACAAGACTTCACCTCAGCCTCACGTCTTCATAGTAGACAGGTATGGCTTTTTGTTGAGTTTCATTGGTCCACCTGCTCATTTCTGACTCTACCTTTTTCATAACCCGACAACTCGCTGCGTTTGTTTTCTGAGCAAGCTCTCTGTCCTGAAGGCCGCTCACAGAAGTCATCTTGTTTTTTCTTCTCGTTCTTCCTCCTGTTTGATCGCTGTAGTCTTCCCCACACAAAGGCTGCCACAGCCCTGCTGCTTCTCCTACAATCACTCCACGTCTCCCCCAGACAGCCAGTGAGGTTTTCACTCAGCCCCCTGACTCCTCCAGGCCCACTCAGTCTGGTGAGTCCCCCTTCAAGACCACATCCACAGTTTGGAAAAGCTGAGCGTAAAGCTTTTATAGTTTGACTTTGGTATTGGTGCAACATGGCAGTCAGCATCATAGACTCACTGCATCATGTTGTGAGACACAGAACAGTTCATGGATCCAAACCGGCCTCAGGTGGTCCTTTGAGACATAAACACTTGATAAAGTGAATATTTTCTGCTGCTTTGGTATTGGAGCAGTACATGTTTGAATGCATGATTCTCCCAAACTCTGAACTTTGTTCATTATGTTTAGATAGGTTTATTTTACACCAGAACAAGTAAAGAAATGTAAAGTAATCTTCAAAGTAATGTGTTTTTCAAGGGTTAAATGTAGGATTAGTGGATCATAAATGTAGTGTTTGTTTATGGCTCTAACTGCGAGGCTTCGTCCATATTTTCCTATAGACAACATTTCCGACCAGAGCGACATCGAGAGCCGGATCAAAGCCCTGAAGGAGGAGCTCAGAAAACAAAAGCTTATGGCCTTCCAGCTGAAGAAAGAGCAGAAGAAACGTCACATAGAACGGCTGAAGGCAGAGGAAGCAAGTTTGTTAAAACAACTAGAGGTAAATGTGTTTAAACGCTTTGGGTTACTATTTCCAGTGTCTCTCTAACAGATACTCAAAATCCAGAATGAATGTTTTAACTGTGAATTTCTAAATTCCTATTAGACTTACAACAACTTCATTGAGAAAACAAAGGCAGAACTAAGCAAAGAGTCTGATTCAACCCCTGAGATCAAAGATTCAAACTCCAATTTAGAGGCATCATCTGCTAAACCACCTTCCTGCAGGTAAAGAAAAGATGATAGACGTTTAATCTGACAAATATTAAAAGAAAAAAACACAAATGACTAAATCTAAATTCTTCCATTTTAGGCCAGAAACGGGCAAAAGCTCTGAAGGAATCAATGAATCAGAAGATCACAGTAAGATTTTTAATAGTTTTTCAGATTGTCCATTAATTATTCTGTTTCTATCTGTCATCTAATTGCTAATTTGTCCTCTGTCATGTTAGACACTTTTCATGAGGAAGATGGTCACAGCTCTCCGTCGGTGGAGGAAGACTTGTCTGTGGAGGAACGAGCAGCCTCTCCTGCGCAGCCTGACCGGCCTACAACGCCAAAGAGGCAGCAGTCCGAGGAACCGGCCTCTGATGTTCAGGAAGAGCTGGAATTCAGTTCCAGACCTGACCATGAACTTTCTCAACAGTTGTTCAGACTCAGTCAGGAAGAGGAACGTGGTTCTCCAGAGAAGTTTCCTACAGCGGATCAAGTCTGCTCTTCCATGAAGGGAGAAGAAAGCCCTCCTGAAACCATTGTCACGCCGGAACAAAGTCAACCAACGAAACGCAATGAGACTTCTGAACAGGTTTCAACTGTTTCTGCTTCTGTTCAGCATCCCTCATCTGCAGATGATCTCAAACCCGTCTCTGTCACCTTTTCAAAGAGGAGCGAGTCTTTGAAGGATGCCGAGGCTTCGTCCAGAGCAGACGGCTATCACGACGACTTTGAGTCGGCCGGTACTTCGGCCAGGGATTCTCCGTCTGGAATCCAGGGATCAAGCAAAGACTCCACGAATGACAGTCAAGACAGTGTTGGAGAGGAGGAAATATTCGAGGAGCTGAGTCAGCATCCTCTTGAGAGTGAAGACAGTCACTCGTCTGGAAGATTGCTAGACATTTACCAGGGAAAGCACGGTCCAAGTCAGGAGACAAAAAGTGTCAATTCTAGCCATGCCCCGCCCATTTCTCCTCAGCAGACCCCTGCTGTCAGCGCCGGAGATGGAATGCCAAGTTTTAACATTGGAGATCGGGTTCTTGTTGGTGGCGTTCAGCCTGGAACTCTACGCTTCAAAGGGCCGACCAGTTTTGCTAATGGTTTTTGGGCGGGCGTGGAGTTAGAGCAGCCTGAAGGGAGCAACAACGGCACATACGACGGGGTGGTATATTTTGAATGCAAGGACCGCCACGGGATCTTTGCTCCTCCAGACAAAATCACGCACTTCCCCAACAAGTTTGAGCCCTACAACGATGCAACAGAGGACGAAGACTCATTCTCTGGAGATTTCTCCAATGAAGGGGACCAGAAAAACAAAACAAGCGCAGACTCTTCTGAAAGACCAGGACACCCCAAAAGTGAAAATGCTCCATCTGTTTGTGAAGACGCTGGATGTGAAAATAAGAAGAAACGTTCCCACCTCACTTCACCGCACACTGATGAGGCGGGTCGTCCGGTCTCTAATGGCAACACTGCAGACATCATTCTGGACTTCCAGGATCCATCCCATCCTCTCATCGTCTCAGATGTAGATAAAGCAGAGCAGATAAAGGAGGCAGACCGTAAAACCAGAAACCTGTTTGAGAACAGAGATGTCTCCCAGACGGGAATAAAAAACCATCAGCAGGTCAGCAGAGATCAGCAGGGGAAACAGGCGGTGGACACGTTTGCAGATGAGCTGCTCAAAGATTTCCTGGAACGCACCGTCGAGCAGTTTTCTGAAATCAAAAAGGTTAAAGAGCAGAAGATCATCGCTGCTAACCAGATGCACGACGACAATAAGGAGGAAGGAAAACGGACGGTTGAACAAAAAGATGGTCTGCCCTTCTTTCTACCCGCTGAGCAGGAAGAACTTTCCTCTCCAGAACTCTGGAACAAATCTGTAAGTCAGTCTGTCTTATTTGGTTTTTCTCTAACAACCTTTTGAAATGCATTTATTCTGTTTGATAATGCATAAACACCCACAAGTCATCAATAACTTAGAAAGATTCAGACGTGTATCAGTGATTATTTGTTTTAACGGGGAACACAGTTTTAGTTGTTTTTGTGACATGTTGAACCAAAGTCCAACCTGATGTTGACTGACTATTGATGGCATTTTTTGCCTGTAATTCGTACTATTTTAAACATCAGAAAGGAAGGTAATGCTATTCTGGACAGGAATCTTAGTTATATTGAATTTTTGCAACTTTTATTTTTCAAGGAATCAATTTACACATACATGATTTGCATAATGCTCTTGTGTGGGGACTACAAATAAATGTGAAATGTGCAATGGAAGAGAAGAACTGCAATCCTGTTTTCTGTTCGGTTTGGCAACGACAGGAGAGCCCGGTGTTGGGAGCCAGCGGTCAGGAGGAGCTCGCCAAGCGGCTGGCAGAGCTGGAGCTGAGCCGGGAGCTGCTGGAAGACCAAGGTGATGACCAGGACTGGTTTGACGAGGACTTCGGCCTCAGCTCACGCAGAAAGCAGATCCTTAAAGAAAAAGAAGAAGCTGCAAATCTAGGAGGTGAACTTCCCTCATCAGCGGGGCCAGCCATGGGGACCACGCCATCAGTGGGCGGGGAGGGGAAAACTCCTCTACGACCCGAGCTGCCCCCGCCTCCAAAACTCCCTGAGCAGCCTGCGATGGTTGTTCCCCACTCAGTCTCTGAGGTGGGGAAAATGGTCCACGCCGCCACACGAGAGATTTGGGAGGCTTGCGGCCTGGGAAAAGGCGGAGCGCTGCTCGATTCCCAGACGCCAATCCCAACGCCTTCCCTGGAGTATCTCAGTGATGAGTCATGCAAGCAGGAGCAAGAGGCCGTCTCCATCCGGAGCTACAAACAGGTGAGAAGGGAAAGAAAAACCAGAATCATGCAGCCACATCAAACTACTTCACATCAGCTGCACTTTGGAGATCCTCCCTTCCCCCCCTGACCCCCTGCTCTCTGGCTTTGGGGGCCCCCTGTGACGGTCCTGCTGGCCCTGGCCTGGGGGGCGGTTGTTCTCTATCTGCTACCGTGTGGGTGTTGGGGGGGGTTCTGGCTGCTGTTGTGGCGGGGGTCTTGGTGTGGGGCTGGCTGGACAGTCTCCCTCCTTCCTTTTACATCCCATCATCCACCTTAGAAGAACAGAAACACGCCAGCGCAGGTGCTAGCTCACCTTTGCACAAACAGTTAGCGTGACTGACTGCAGTGTTTCACATGTGTTGGTCTGAAGGCGTGTGTGAGCATCAGTTGTGTTGTGTACATGTTTGTATGTGAACATTGTTGGAGCCAACAGGTATGTTTATAACATGTGAGTGTGTGTGTGGACAGGCCCCGCCCCTTTTAGATTTGTATTACTTCTGAACCTGACAGTAGTGATTATGACCATCCAGCAACTTGTTGGTCTATGCTGCTTCATGGTCCTACCCCCCCCCCCCCTTCTATAATCACCCCCCCCCCCCCCTTTTTCTTTCCTCCTTTTCTTTTTCCGTTCCGTCCAACAACAAAAAAATGTTACAAACATAATTAATATAAATGAAGTTTGGCCTAGATTACAAAAGGAGTTTATTCAAACATACCTCTGGTGTGTCAGAAGAGTCATAACTCGTGTTGTAACAGTAAAATCTTTCAGCTCTGATCTGTTTGCTCAGCTGTTGGAGGACAAGTTAAGAAAAGAAAAGAAATCCTTCCTTTTTATGTCTGTTTCAGCCTTTCATGCCATTTAAAAAAATAATCTTTAGCTATTTATTTATAGTGCTAAATGCACTATGATGGTCTTTATGTGATATAAACAAGAAAGCATTGCTAATGCTGCAGAAACGTCTATTAAAGGTTTATTTTTCAAAAGATGCTTTGTTACATTAAAGTTATTTAATGGCATTAAGTAAAAATATTTGTTATTATTCGTGTGTAATTGAATCAAGTTGGGTTTATAGCCCAACCTGCTTAAGTCTCATGAATGTAATATCTGCTTTAAAGCCAGCAGCTTTTCTTTAAAACGTGTGAACATCAAACTCGGGTTCTCTTGTTAAAAAGTCAAACTTTCTGTGTTTTTTCCTCGTGCAGTAACATGTTTGTTTTCCTCCAGGCGGTGTTTGACCTGACATGGGAGATAATCCAGCAGATTTATGCCAAAGATCCCGTTACCGATCAGCCTCAGTGGGTCAAACCTCGCCAGTTCAAGTCTTCCTCCATTTACCAAGTTAAGACGTCTGGAGACGTCAACAAAATCCAGGTAGTTCTGATGGAGACACGCCTGTTTTTAACACATTAAACCAACTTCTTTGACTTAGTTCTTCCTAAAAATATTGTTAATATTTGTATTGTTTTTCTTAAAATGTATCAGTTTGCCTGCACTAATAAATGTTCTTGTGTGTGTTTTGTGATATATTTTCTATTATTATTACAGTATAGAATTTCCTATTTTGTGAGTTTTCTTTGTTAGTTCAGTTATATGTTTGCATTCAATTAGTTTTTACATAAAATACTCTGACTAATCCATTTTCTTCTTCTGTTGTTTTCCATTTAAATCTTACAGGAATTTGTCACAGCAGAAATACTGAAACTGTTTGGTCTGAAGCAAGACCAGAACCAGAAGACGGACTGGCAGAAGATGCTGAAGTTTGGCAGGAAGAAGCGGGACCGAGTCGATCAAATACTGGTACGTTCTGGGTCTCCGAGGGTCTTCTCCTGGTGGGACATCCCTCCAGTCACTCCAAGGTGTGATCATGATGATCTGATCTTCTTTGATCCGTTTCAAAGCGTTCCCACTGCCCTTTTAGTTAAGATCAGGCCCTTTAAAGCCATCAGTTCAAAAACCTGTGTGGTTTTCTGGACAGAAATTCTGCAAAGCAGCAGGAGTTCACTTGAAATTTAGCTCTGAGTCGTGGGTGGGTCCTTGGCGAGGAGCAACCCCGCCCCTCTTTCCCTTCCTCTTGCTTGCAGAGCTCTGTTTACACCCCCTCCCACTAGGTTGCAGCCCCCCACACCCCCAACTTAACATTACCAGTGTAACCAAAGAGTCGCGCACTACTGGAGTCGTCCAGTTCTGATCCAGATTCCAGCTCAGACCAGGAAAACAAAGACGTTCATGGATCTGTTGGTCTGACAGTGGATGATCAGAAAGGGGCGGAGCTTGGAGCTGGTGGCTATTCATCGTATTTTCTACGTCACAAATACCCTTTTTTTTAAAAACAACATTCCCTATGATTTGAATAAATAATCGGAAATGCATTTTTAAGCTTTGATATATTTATATGTGCCATCCATCATCAGAAAACATGTTAATAGCACTTTTTTCATCTTTAACGGATTTGAACCGCCCCCAGTCTTTCAGCCCAGGGAAGACCCTACCAGGGGTATTTCAGTCAGCACAACCCTCAGGATCCCTCAAACCCCACCACCACTCCGAGGTGTCAAAGTAAAGAACAAAGTCCCATTATCTTTTATATTTGTTCTCAGCATTTGACCCCTCCCCTGGGGGAGCGCTGAGCTGCAGACACAGCCGCGCTTGGGAGCCATTTGGTGGTTTGACCCCCCCCAATCCAACCCCTTAATACTGAGTGTCAAGCAGGGAGGCATTTTTATAGTCTATGGTATGACTTGGACTGGATTTGAACTGGGGACCTTCCAGTCACAGGGCGGACACTCTACCACAGCTTTTTGGGAGGGCATCTAACAATTCAATGTAAAGTAGGAGGTAATCTTTCACAAAAACAGTGTGAAGTTATGATTCTCTGTGGCTCCCAAAGAATCTAGAAACACTGATGGTTTTTTCTTTGAATTTGTGTTTCAGGTTCAGGAGCTTCAGGAAGAGGAAGCTCAGTGGGTCAACTACGATGAAGACGAGCTGTCTGTCAAGATGCAGCTGGCTGACTCCATCTTTGATGCTCTGCTGAAGGACACTGCAGAAACCTTCACGCGGATCTTTGAGAAGAGGCCCGCCGTGGTGTCCGGGTCCACGTGAAGCAGAACCTCTGGCTCCGTGTGGGCAGAAGCTAATAAACCTCAGACCAGCCTTTCTGAACCACCGGAACCGGTCCTTTTGGAACCACCAGCTGGAGGAGCTGGGAATGATGGGATGTACTGAGCCGTTTGAATTGTAATGTCCATGAATGCTGCTAAGCTCGTTGTTCTGTCGTGGATTTGGCGTCCACATCCGCTGATTGGCCACTTTTCTCTGAAATCTTTAAAAAAAGACTCAAATTGTAACAGATGAAGAATTCTATAGTGCAATCTGTGATTTGCTAGCAAAGCTAACAAGTGACTTTTGTGTTAGTTGTTATTTATAACCGTTGGATTGATTGGTGGGGGGGTGACTCTCAGGATAGTTTGGCTTTAGCATCAGTATTCTCTCACATTTTCTAGCCTTTTAGGAGCACGTTGGAGAACTCTGTGCCCATAAAGCCTCCAGACCCGGCAGACCAGACTGCACTAGAGCTCCAGAAAACACACATTTATAGACCGGTTTGCCTTTAAATGATTGATCCTGAGGAAACGCGTTATTACAGTAGAACATTCAGATCACAAAGGAATTTATTGGAACATTTTCCAAATATCTAAGCACAAAATGTGACTTAGGCAATATCATGAAATGCACAAACCAGAAAGACACCCGGAGGAGTTTGTGTGTTCAGAGACTTTTGGTCCCGCTGGACGTTCACCATCTGTGTTTGTCAAAAATACTCTCAAATTATTTAACTTGTAGGACGGTTTTAGGAGCAGTAATTCTGGGTTTTATGCAAACCTGCAATCTTTGTAGTTGTTGTTAATCTCTACAAATCCGGCAGAATCTGATCACTTCTGAATGTTTTTGAAGCACATGGAGGTCTTGAAGCGTTTTCTGGAACGCATGACTGTGATTGGCTGGATGTCTCTCCACCAGGACGGCACTGGAATGCTGGCTTTTAGTGCTCCTTCTCCCACATGGACCAGCAGCTGCAGGTCTGTGGAGCTCCATGCTGCCCCTCCGCCTGCTGCTGTGGTGCGTCCGGCTCTCTCAGCGAGTCCAAGCGCCCCTTCTGGTGTTGGGATCCAGACCCCAGGGGCCGACGCTCTCCTTCTTCCATTCAAGTGCCTCCTATCCAAGTTTGTTGATGTTCTGACATCATCTGGACCTGTTTGGATGTCCTATGTTTTTGTAAATGATCTTCCTCACGCCTGCTCCTCTTCTTCACCGTCTGCTCCTTCTTCCATTTCTGCCTTATTTCCTTTTTTTGAATCATAGTCGTTTTTTATAACCTACATTTCTGTTTATGTTCCTGCTTTGTGTTAATCAGAGCAAATACAGTTCTGGTATTTTCCCCTCTGGGTTTGTGAACATCCGACTCCTCCATTGTAGGTTTTCTAACAGAACCGGATCCGAGCTTCGCATCAGGTCCCACAGAGAACTGATTTAGTCCAGAACCACGGAGCTCCATTCTGACTGTTGGGGCTGAAGTGACCTTAAACTGTTTTTTTTTTCCATCTCGTTCTCCTGGTTTCTGTTCAGCCTGCTCACTAAATGTCAAACGGTGATGGCAGCATCTTCAAAGGCAAATGTAGGTTTTCCTGTTCCTCTTAACTATGCAGTTCCTGCTCATTCTGGGTGTTTTTGTGGATGGACCGAACGGCTGTGACCGGCTGGACTCAAAGCTGGGATGGAATTGCCCCCATTTAACTCTTAGGTCTTTTTTTCCCCCACATGAACTGGAGCAGCGGCTCCTAAACTCCAACCAGAGTAGAAAGTTTTTACAAAGCAGACAGAGAATATTTATCACAGGAACCTCGTCAGGCTGGATTTCCTTCCCGACCCTCTCAAATGTTGATGAATATTTATAATGATCTCTGGTGGGGGTGGGGGGGGGCGTGTACAATTCCTTTATTGCTGTAAATATACTGTTTTTCCTATTTGACCCACTGTTACCGTCACCAGATGTGGCTGTTGAAATGAAAACACTGTTTACTTTGCAAATATGTACATAGTATATATTTGTTAACTGAATGAAATTTGAAACTGTAAATAAATAAAGGATGATGGATGACGTTCCTGATGTTCGTTCTTCTTTACGTGTTTCAGAAGAGACTTCACCTCTGCTGCTTCCTGCAAAAGGATGGCAATTCACTTTAAAACGACTGTTTAGAATGGATTTAGAAGTCATCGTACATGCATTGTTTTAGGAAATGTGAGCCTTTATTTGGCCACAATTTTTTGAAGTAGTAATAGTTTTACTTTAATATAGTTGCTTACCTTTTTTCCCAAATAAAATAATGAACATAACAGAACTTTTTTCTTCTCCTTACAGCTGTTCATGGGACTGAAGAGCTGAACTATATTTCAAGTTAAGTCGTTTTTTTACTGGTCACATGGCTTAAATCTAATCCATCATTATTACATTTAATAAGAATGTTTGGTCACTGCAGTGGGCAGCCCTGCTGAGGTTATGCTAGAATCAATTGGGTGCATTTGGATGATATTAATCTTAGTATACTTAAAGTACATTTCCCTTTTTAATTCTGTCTCTTTTAGGCACAATTGTTTTAGAAAGTAAGTTTAAAAATAATTTAACTTTATGGCCTCTAAAAAGAAAAAGTTTAAAAAGAGGGTAGTCTTTTTCATGTCCTGTAGCCTAATCTGCTAGTAGACATTTTACAAAGCAAATCATTTGGCAGCATAAATTGTTCTTTGGTGTATCAGATATTCACACACACAGACATATGTGTGTGTGAATCAGTATGACAATTAATAACCAGATCAGGAATCTACTTTCTAAGACTGATGCTAAAAACTCATCCATGCATTTGTTACGTCGAGGCTGGATTACTGTAACTCCTTGTTAGCAGCGTGTCCTAAGAGTTCCTTAAGAAGTCTCCAGCTTGTTCAGAACGCAGCAGCTAGATTGTTATCTGGAACTAGCAGAAGAGATCACATCACTCCTGTGTTAGTTTCACTTCACTGGCCTCTCACCTCACATTGGTGAGAGGAAAGACGATTTTTTTTTTATACTTTTAAAATAAATGTATTATAACTTGTTTTTGGTTTGTGGGGGCTTTTATCAGGAGAACCGGAGAGTCCAACTGCGCCCCTGACTGGACTGGAACTCCAAAGTGGGTTTATTTCCTCATCTGTCACATCTGTCACCTCCAGAGGGGCATTTGTTCCAGCGCAGCTGGAGACACCGGCGTCCCGTTTACGCGTCATTCCACGTTTTTACGCACTGTCAGATGTGCGCAAAGATGAGCGGTTGTGGAGAGTTTGGACGTTTCCGCTGCTGTTCAGCTCACCGGGGGGAGGGCCTATGAAGGGGGGGGGGGGGGTAGAGTTGTGTCAAGTGTTTGACAGGGAGCGGCGGCAGCAGCTCAGAGCGGGAAGATGGCGCGGCGCTGCAGCCGTGCCACGTCTCAGCAAAGTCCTGTAAGGAGACCAACCGCTGCAGCGATCCTGATGTGTTTCTGTCTGCTTCCTTCCGCGGCGCAGGCCGGACTCTACACCGCCTCTGACCAGATCACGCTGCTGACGCGGGACAACGTGGAGTCGGTGTTGGTGAACTCCACAGCTGCGGCGGTGGTGGAGTTTTACGCGTCGTGGTGTGGCCACTGCATCTCCTTTTCTCCGGTCTACAAAAGCCTGGCCAGGGACATCTCAGGTTAGTGTGAACCGGGACGGTCATGGAGTCACGTGGCTGTAGAACTGCTGCGTAAACAAGGACTCACATTATTGATCCAACTTTCAGCTAACTTCCCTGCCGTGCGTCAAAGGAAACTTGCAAACTGTGCGCTTGGAAATGTGCAGGAGCGCGTCCTTCTCTTACTTTAGTTCATTTATTCACATGACTTTTTAGCAAAAGTTATCCTTTAAAAATTAAATAATTTCAGTTTGATTCAAAATGTTACTTAAACTAAGGGGTTTTCCTCAAAAACTCCATAACAGACGCAAAAAGCAGCAGATCCTCCTGAAGCTTTTGCACCTGCACCCAAGAAACTTTCCCTCCTTCTTCATATTATCAAACTGACATTTGTTAAAAACCCTTTAACTGCCGCTCAACCAAACGACAGGACTGCAGGTTGTGCTCCCCCAGGGCAATTCGCAGCAAAAACCATTAAAAATGGATTTTGTCTTGGTTGGGTTGTTAAGGGGTCATTACATAAGTTCTACAGGTGATTTTTAATATGATTTCTATCTTCAGAACCAGGGTAGCTGCTTCTAAAAGAAGAAATGTTTGTGACTATTGATTGATTATTTAGTTGAAGAAAAGTCAAATTCTCTCAAAAACACAGATTTCTGTTTAGCATTGGTGGAGGCAGCAACCTGCTTCTCTGTTAATCTGTTAATTAGGGCGTATGATTGAATTAGACTCTTTCTTTCACTGAGTTCAGAGTTTGGCATCACATGTTCACATGTTTACGTAACCCCCTCCACCAAAAAGAATGTAACAGATCAGAGAGAGTAAATATAATGAGGAGAATGGTCAGGGGCAAAGATTGTGAGGCTGACCGTCCTTGTAGAGCTTTGGGTCGCTCGCATTCTGTCAACACTAGACGCTGACTATTTAGAAGGATTTTAGGGGTCACGGAAGGTTAATCTTCCGCTACATTAGAAAAACTCTGCAGAGCATCATTTCCCATAAGTCATCATTTGAATTTGTGATTGTCAGCTGCAACCTTTTTTTGTTCAGATTAAAGTTTTCATTTTGTAAATGAAACGGCGTCTCTGAGAGGTGGATGGGACGAGTCGACCCTTACTGTTTTTCTAACTCACATGCAGTCCTAACACAACGAGGGGCTCCATCCGGGGTCAACAGACGGTACAGTCAATATTTACCCAGCTCTTTTGCCCTCTGTTCCATGCCCCCCCCTCAGAGTGGAGGCCTGCAGTGTCACTGGCAGCTGTAGACTGTGCTGCAGAGGAGAACAGGAAGATCTGCGTTGACTACAAAATCCGAGGATTTCCCAGCATCAAGGTATCGCAGCGCTTAGGATGTGGCGTCTGCATATGAATGGAGAAACAGATTGTTCAAGCAAATTTGGCTCAAACTTTGGCCTTAAGAAGGATTTCTGAGTTGAAACAGACGGCTGACATGGACCAAGAATACGGCTGCTGCAGCAAAACAACAGCAGAAAGGATTGAACATCTTGTCTAAAGTGCAAAATTTGATTTGATTCATTAGTTTGTTTCCAGCTTTGATTGTAGACAATACAACAAAAATCACATGTGTGTCAATCTTACTACAGAAATAATGAAATGAATTGATTAAAAAATGCAAAATACAAAGAAAAAATAACAAATATGTAATCTGAAAATGCCCGTGTAATAATGACTTAAAATCATAAATAGAGATTACTGCAGTGATGCAAACACACTTTGGTCACATTAGATTCTTTGAAAATGATTAATAACTGAAATCAAAAGAGTTTAGTAGATATTTGAACATATGGCACAGTTGAAATAACAGGTGCAAACATGCCGAAAACTCAAAACCAAAGAAAGGACACGGCATAGAAATAGAAATAAGAATAGTCAAAACACAAAAGTCAAGTGACGGACAGGCCTACAAACAGAAATGTGTTCAAATGAATGCTATGTGAATTCAAGTCAATGTAAATACAGATCATTTTTAAATTATTTTCATTTAATAACTTATTACTTCACAACTATTTTTATTTTATACCTAATAAAATGTTAACTTTTTATAAACGTTTGAACGTATAAAATTAAAAAAGCTTCTCCTAGATGATCTGTGAAATTCAGTTAAAGTTTCCGTACTGCGTAGAAAATGTCTGTTTCCTAAAGCAGCAGGGCGGTCAGATTTGGCGTGGGGGCGGCAGCGTCCCTCCGTCAGACATCTACATTTACAGCAGATCTGATTCCTCAGTGGTGGAGCGTTCGAGGCTCGGCCCCCGCTAGGCGAACAAAGAGCTCCTTCTCTGTGAACTCACAATGAGGCTTTAACATCTGCGGCTCGTTTTGAACCGGGGGGGATTTGGAGGTCGCCGGGGGTTTAGTGGAAAGCTGCCCCCACCTGAAACTTTACGCAGCTTCATATGAGTCTCATGGTGATGTGACGCCACTTCTGGTTTCTCTTCCAGTTCTTCCGTGCATTTTCCAAAGAGGATTCCTATGGAACCAACTATTTAGGTACGGCCACACAAGCAGAGGCCCTAAAGAGCCTCCAGCACACTTCATCTTTATGTGAAGGGCTTTCTCCAGATTCTATAGGAGTTGAAGAAAAAATGTGTATTTTTTATTGACTTAAAGACCCACCCCAATAAAAATGCTGTTTTTTGTGTTTTTAAGATGTTTTTGTAGCATTTTTCTGATTTAGGAGGAAATATTTAAAAAAAATTCAGATTAAAAATGCAATTTCTGAGTCTTTCTTTATTCAAATTGTTGTTAATCAGGAGCAGAAGAAAGCAATCATGTATAAAAAAAGATTGTAGTCGTGGCGTAGAAACTACAGTGGGCGGGGCAAAAGCTCCCTGCTGCGCTCCGTTCCGCTCATCCACTAGTAGACGAATACATTTTTGTGTTTAAACATAAGAAAACTGAAGTTTTCTTGCTGATCTTTTTTGCTAGACTTTGAGTTCAACCTTTGACCAACAGATTCCCTTTTATTCTTAACGTTTTCTTTAGTGCCAGATAGATTTTGGAGACAACGTTCCAGATCTCTGTTAAGAGTCTCCAAATGTTCATGTTTGGAGTTCTCAGGTATTGAATCAGTGCAAACTTTAAGATTTTCAAAAACCTTTAGATCCTTAAAACAGCGATGTGGACGTTTGTTGTAAATAAGGACTTTGCTCCAACTGTTAAGCACGGCGGTGGTGAAGTGATGATTGGTTTGGTTTTGGTGCAAAATAACACACATTTAGCATTTATTTAGTGAGGCATAAATTCCTGTGAATAGTGAAGTTTATTACAGAAAACATACTGGTCTGAAGGGATCAAATGTCGTGTTTAAAAAGATTTTAATCAACATTTGTGCTTTTAAAGACAGCAGTTCACTTTCTTTCACCGAATTTCATTTTATTTAAAATAATTTTTGCTTTTTGGTTAACATCTCAATTTGCCTGGAAAGTTTAGATTCAAGATAAAAGATTAAACTTCAGAGATTTTAAAATCTGATCTTTTTTAAACTTGTTTTATTTACATTACATACAGTAAAGAACAATAAAATGTACATCAATTTTTACAAAAAAAAACAAAGAAAAAACCCAGGGGAATTACTACAAACAAAATATTATTGATCAAAGCTGAGATAGATGACGAGTACTGATTGCTTTTTTGTTGGTACTGGCAGTAAAAATGTGTAAATAGTGTCTAATTTGAGCATTTAACTAAAAGAAACCTCAGGTTTTATTACTACAGTTGTGTTTTTTACTGCCCAACAGTAGAAAAAAATCATGAAACTAAACATTAGAAAAGATTTTGAGCTAATATACCAGATTTGCATTTGTGATTGCTTCTCGTCAGGCTTTCCCCGTGACATCTCTGGCCTTCGCCACGCCATCATAGACAGTTTGGAGACCCACGGGGAGCCTTGGCCCCCCTCCTGCCCCCCGCTGGAGCCTATTAGGTGAAACCTGAGAGAAATCAATTGTTTTATTCTTACTTGTTTTTGTGCTTGCAGTAAACTGAGTTTGGTAAAGAAGAAGATTTTTTGGAAAGAAATTCTAATATTTGTTTAAAGTTTGCACATAAAAATGAAAATAGACAGTAAAAGCTTAAATAATAGCTCAAAGTTTGCAAACTGTTTTTCTTCCTTTAGTATTTTTTGTCACTACCAGGCCACCGTCCTCTGCCCACATTGTACACTGCAGGTTTGACAGGAAGTTTTTTCTACCAGGAAAGGGATTTTAAGTAATAATAATAATAATAAAAGGATAAAAGATAATAAAAGGATTCTATGTAAGAGTTTACTGTGCACAAAAATATTTTGCCTTTAAAAAATATACTTGTTTTAAACATTTATTAAATCAGAATTCGTTTCATTTTGGTGACATTTGTTTTAAAAGGTCTTTACCTCTCAGCCTGGACTCAAATTCCACCCATATTTCAAGGCTAACATAAACTTTTAGTAGCTTAAAAAGATATCAATAATATTAATAAAAGTTTAACTTTTATGTGTTAAATTTAGTGCTTGATCATTTTCATTTTCTTGTTGGCACATTTTATATGAAAATTTCCTCTATTAAAAGAAAAGTTTCTAAAAGTCCTATAAAACGTTTTTTTGTGTATATGTGTGTTTATATTTAGATTTTTTAACTGTTTTGCAGCCCAGCAGAAGTTGACGTCTTTTTTGGGACCAACCCTGTTCAATATCTGGCTTTGATTTTCGAGGAGTCCAGGTCTTACGTCGGGCGGGAGGTGTGGATTTTTTATTTTATTCTCCAAAATAATAAAAAATATATATAATCCCAAATCAACAAAGACATGTAGATTTGCTACCAACCATGGTTCCTGTGTGCCGCTCAGGTGATCCTGGACCTGCTGCAGTTTGAGAACATCACAGTGAGGAGAGTTCTGAGCTCAGAGGTCAGCCTGGTCACCAAACTGGGCGTGACCGAGTTCCCGTCCTGTTACCTCTACTATCCTGATGGACAGTTCTCCAGACTCCAAGTGTAAGTATTTAGGCAGTCTTCATCATCCAGAAGTATGTCATTAGCTTTTGAAATGCCAATAAAAATACATTTTTTCTATAAAAATAATTAGAATAGGAAGATGATTTTTTATTACAGGGCTGCAATAAGTACCGTAGCTCAGGCTTTGATGTTTCTGAACGGCACTCATTGCTAAAACGTGTCAGCATTTGGGTATTTTTTAGCTCATGAGTGTAACATAGTAAACCTGCTCCTGCTGCTGGATCATCGTGTAACACAACAGCTGCCTCATGCACTGAGATGAGCTGACATCCTCCAAAAGATTTCCTGAAGTCCAAACTGAGCATCCTAGAATTCATCCACTAGAATCCACCTTAGAACGACGGGGTTCTGGTTCCGCTCCTGGTGTCAGGAGTGTCTTTGTGCTCATCCCTACTGTCCAACACAGGGTTAGGGTTTTCAGAATCTTTCCTTCTCACATGATTTGATGCACATTTCAACACATTTGATACGTTAAACCTTATAGCAATACCATACAGTCCAATTCTGTTGCCTAGATGGATACAATCTAGATATTTATCATCCAGTTGGCATTTGAAACTATATATAAAAATGCCTTTTAGCACAGATACTCTGTTTTATTCTAACTGGCATTTTTAATTATAAATCTAAAACAGCTTCAAACATTAAAACCTGACATTTTGGGTCTACTAGACTGTTTTGTTCTTTGTGGTTAAATACAAGTGTGTCATTTTAATTTATTGAGGTATTTTCTGCAGTGCTCTGAAAACAAAATAAACGGTTTTTCATATGTTTAGTGCACAAAGACGCATCATCCTTCACTGTGACAGTAGTAGGTTCAGACATAATCATAGACAGAATCCTTCACTCCACACAACAGGAAGATAAAAAGATGGAAGGGTCAGCCGTGATGCAGAAGTAGAGCGGTTGACCTCTGATCAGAAGACAGCAGCTTTGGTTCTCACTTGGTGAGTGTTCAAGTGTCCTTGAGCAAGACACTGAACGCCTGAAAACGATGCACTTCTTGGTCGTTTTTATACCTTTTAATCAACAAAATGTGGTTTGTATCAGAGGTTTCCAACCGATACTGCTGTTCTTCCCAGTGCTCGATTGATTTCTCAACGCAAATTTGTATCTTTGACATGTCAGGAATGGATGGATTAGCATTTTCTCGGTTTGTGTCCGGTAAACATCGGTAAACATCTGTAATGATCCGTCAGGGATCTGTTAGGGATTGAGCCAGATTCCAAATTCCCTCACTGCTCCCTGCTAACCCCTAAAAGACGATAGGGGTCTTTTATCCTGTGAGGGAAGTCAGACACAACGCCCACTCCTTTGTTTTTATTCATAACCATTTCTGTCCCCCATTTTCCAAAGTAAAAACCGGATCAATGAGATCCACTCTGTTCTGATCAGGAAAATCTGGATGATTCATAGAAAATAATATGCCGGTACATACATTTTCTTTGTGACAAATCGTTTTAACACATGCAGCTGCTGAGCATCAATGCGCAATAGTTTTTACAGAGAATTCTGGGAAATTTCTGGGTTACTGAATTTTGGAATGTAGATCCAAATTCCTCCACTACTCACTACTCAGTGCATAATATTGTGCGTTCAGCATCTTCCAAACTTCCAAACATCTTCCAAATATAGATCACAATGCATTGCGTTTGAATAATTTTTCACGTGAAATTTGTTTATTTGCATTTACTTTTTATAAACCATCCAAAGTCTCATCATCAGAACACAGTCTTCTTTCTCTTTCGGCTTTTCCCATCAGGGGTCGCCACAGCGAATCATCGTTTTCCACCTCATCAGAACACAGTGGATTCATAAAATGTTCCTTTGTATTTGTTGTTCTTACCACAGAAAAGGGGTGACGTCACCCCGAAAAATGACAACTCTCCATATAATAATAATAATAATAACAATAATGAATGTTATTTATATGGCACCTTTCCAAAACAATGATAAAATTCACTCACCAGAATGAAACATAACAGAAAATGCATGTATATATAGTGCACTATAGTGTAGTTAGTGAAGATATTCAGATACAAACATTGTCCTCAGTAACCGACAACGTTAAGCAAAGGCAACCTGCAGCAACTAACAAACCAAAATGTTGCTGTTGAATCCTCAACTTAATATAAAAACACAATTTCTGCAGGAGTTAAGAGAAAATCCACTAAAGGCTCAAAGGCTGAAAAGACACTTTTGAAAAGCATGCACCGCTCTGGTAAATACAGACGATCTGCGCATCTCAAACTTGTTCCAGTCCTAATTTTCATGCAGTTAGCTCTGAGTTTCACACACACTGAGTGGTTCCTGTTGTTGGACATGCAACAGCTTTGCTTTCTGCAGGAAGCTTTGTCTTCTGCTCATTATCTGCGCTCCATTCATGAGAATACTTTTAAACATCTGGCCTCTTAATGGGATCAGAGCATTGGAATTGCTCCCATTATTCACCATCATAAAGCGCCGCTGATCGTTCCTCGCCCTGCAAATTCATCTGCTGTTTATGCCTCTTTGTTTTGCTGTTTCAATAACTTGGCATGCAGAGAGGACTCCTTTTAGTTGACAAATGCAAAAAGGAAATGATTTATCGCTGATTTATTTATTCACCCTCCATCTCTCCTCTTCCAACCCCCCTCATCTCCATCACTGTACAGAAGGAGGTTTTTTAATTTCTTGCATGAAAACAATGCCATTGCTTTTCTGGCTTCACCTGCCAAACAAACCCCCAGCCGCTCACCGCGACAGATGGCCCCCCATCATAACTGAATGTCTGATTGATCCGAGGAGAGCCGAGTGTGTCGTTCTCCTGTGTGTGTGTTAGAGAGCGAGCACGCACAAGCCCCCACGCATTCGTCATGCATGTAATGTTTGGTGGTCCCAGGCGACTGCATTCCCCCTCAGCCCGCCCGCTGGCCCCGGGGATCACTGGATGAATGGCTTTCCCTCCACATCTGTACACTCCCACCCGACACGGAGGTGTAATTGAGTCCCTGGCTGGTGTGAGTGAGCGTCGGCCGGGGGTATCTATCCTCCTTATTACCATCCCGCCCGAGTTTTACGGCGCTCCCTCACTGTCCGTAACGAGGGGAGAAAGCAAATGAGTGGAGGAAGTGAGGGGTGGAGGGTGGGGAGCACATTAATGGCTCAGGTTGCAGATGGGGGGTTATCACATGGCTAAATGATCATCAGTCCCTCCCTCCATCATCATCTCCTCGGGGTTTGGAATGTGTTACGGTAAGAGAACGACGTCTTTGACCCTGAAGCAGTTCAGGCCGAAAATCCTTTAATGACAGAAGTCCTGAAACAAACAGGTTGAAAGAGAAAAAAACACAGGCAGACCTGCGAATACGAGGTTTTATAGAGGAAACAAATGTAGAAAATGGGTTTCTAAGCTTATGGATTCATGCAGGAATGAGACGCCGTCAGGGTTTGCAGCGCATAAATATTAAGAAATACTGTTTAAACAGACTTCATCGAAGCCACATTTTTGACCACAAAAAAGCAAATACCAACAACACACAACTAATAACCTCAATGAAATATGAATTTAAAGTGGTTTTGAACATAAAAACTGCATGGGACTGCATGATGCAGTGGAGATTGACAGATTAAAAAGGTCTGCCGTGGTGGAGAAGTGTATTAAAATATGAAGATTTAAAAATACAAGGAAGAATGGTCTATTAGACTAAACTATTGGATCTTAACAATCAAATATCCAACTCTTGACTCTTCACTGGTACAGTTTCCATTTTTTATTTTTGTAACTTTCTTTTTGTAAAGTTCTGTGACGATCTAAAACAGCGGCGGCGGTTTCTGTCACACACCATCACCTTCGTTTAGTTTTTGGATTAATCTAGTTCTAAAGGATTGTTCTTTTTTCCTGTGAAAATAAATTCATTTGAATCACATTTCAGCAGCACCATATTGATTGAATAAATCTGGACTGGTTTTCTTTTTTATAGCCGCATCTTAAAGTAACCCTAAAAATATGAATACAATTTTTTATGACAACCATTGATAAAAAATGTATATAGTAAAAAGTAAAAGCACTGATGGTGTGTTTTACTGTTTATTGTTTTGTTTTGCTTTTATTTGGTGTTTTTATGACACTGGGGGGGGGGGTATTCCAGAAAGCAGGTTATGCTAGCTCCCATGGTAAGTTTGAGGCTAAGGAAGTGGATAACCTCAGCTTTCAGTTGCAGAAATGGAGGTATGATTCAGGGTAGGTCAAGTTACCATAGCAACTCATGCTCTGAACATAACCTGGTCTGGAGCAGGTTTAGTTGAAGGTTAGTTTGTTTTCAGAGAGGTGAAGCAGCATGGCGTGTCCATTTAAAGATGATTTAGTGGATGAAGAAGCTCAGATAATACTTTTTCCACCATTAGAGGGTGATAAGACCACATATGGATGTTGGAAAGAGAAACTTTATACTTTGATCTAACGTCATTATTTGCTTCAGTTAAGATAAATCAATTTTTATTTTTTGTTAAGTCAGCTTAAAAATAACACATAGTTTTCAGACATTTATTTTTACTTTCATTCAAATGAATTCAATTAAGTAGGTGTAACTTTGGTGCTGCTGTTAGATCGGCACCGCAAAGGATTGTGGGATACCATTCCCTTTGCCTGTCTGGACGGATTTGGGTTTAAGTGTGGCTTTTTGACCAAATGTGTTTAGTTGTTTAGCTGTTTTACTGTGTTTTGCCGAGTTTTGCCGAGTTATTTTGTCCTACTATACTTAAGTCTCTGCACCATGAGTGAGAGTAAAGGAGAGGATGATGAGTTTAAATAGCACCCCTGTGTGATGGAAATTTCTGAATGACTTTTTGCACGTTGTGCATATTGATTCTTTCTTTTTATTGTTATACAGTTGATTATATCTGCCGGCTCATACTTAGACATATGAGATTTCAAGAATTATAATTAATTAAGATGGAAAAAATATTAATTGAATTGGAGTAATATGACATTTAGTTAGATACATATGTAGATTTGAGTTGTATAAACAATTATTGAGTTTTATAGACGTAAGAAATTAGGTTGAATAAATTTAACTCAATTACTTGTTACCAATAGAAGTAATTCATTTAAGGTCGCAAAATTGGATAAGTTATATACATATGCGTCACAAGGAAAATGGAAAAGGAAAGCAGAAACTCTTTCTCGCTTATGCAGCCGTGTTACTTTTTTGATGGACAAACAGTAAGTCAGAATGATCACGATGCAGTTCGAGGAAATGTTTTCATTTGTTGCATGTAAATATCTTGAGTTTGCAGCATCAAAGTAGCGTTTTCATAGCTTGAAAATGGCAAAAACTGAACATGATGCTTCCTCCACCACAGAAAACTGTCTTCTCTTCTCCCCCACAGCAGCAGAGAGGCTCGCTCTTTCTACACGTACGCCCTCATGAGGCTGCCCGGGGTACTGCGGTCAGGAAAGGCTGGACTCATCAGCTCCGTGGTCATCACCAACAGCTCAGCAGAACCCTGGAGGTCCTTCAACAGGTACCAACGTGCCACGCTCGGGCTCTCCTCTGCAGCTTCAGGTGTTACCGTGTTCTCCTGTGTGCGCAGAACTCGAGTGTACATGGCAGATCTGGAGTCGACGCTGCACTACGCCCTGCGTGTGGAGCTGGCTGCTCATTCGCTCATCAAAGGAGAGGCGCTGACGTCCCTGAAGAACTACATCGCTGTCCTGGCAAAGGTAGGACCCAGCACTGTGTGTGTTCAGAACAATGTTTCGGAGCAAAATGGAGTAAAGCAAAGTCGACCAAATGATGAGTCGTGTTTTTGGTGTATTTTTCTGATCATGGAGCACATATAAAAAGAAAAATCAGTTTAAAAGTGCATTTTTGTGTTTTTTTTTATTCGACTCGTGAATCAGGAGCAGACGAAAAAATTCAGTTTGAAAAGCTTTTAAGTGTGACGTTCAGTTTACTACGGCAAGCCACAGGCTCCCTGCTCTGCTCCATTCCAATGCATGCACATGCAGACGGATAGCTCCAATTTGGTTCAGTTCAGTCTTATTCATACAGCCCAGTATTACAACACAGTATTCTCAACGGGCTTCAATAATTGTACAAAACATTAAACCAATTATAAAATACAATTTCTAAACTAAACAGACTAAACTAAACTGGTCATCTCTGCCCTTAGACCCCCCTTCTCAGGAAAAACTCCCAAAAAAAAAACCTCAGGGGTGTCCACATGAATGAGGGATCCTCCCCCAGGACAGACAGGCGATGGACCAGAACTCATAGAGAGAATTAGTTTATCTAACTCTACAACTACATGTTTAAATAGTGTAGCATTCGTCTGAGCTGACATCTGGCTCAAAACTTTACGACTGGATGGCTCCAATATCACCGTTGTTGTTGCAACATTAATGTAGGTGTGGGGGGCCATAATCCAGCGGGAGAATACATAAACACATGGATGATGGGAAGGGGGATGGGCTCACTCTGCAAAGTCCCGCCCACAACTCGGAGGCAAATTTCTAATGAAGTCCTGCCGCTCTGCAGAAATGATGTCGACACAGATGTTCTCATTCTGTCTAAAAACAGCCTAATTAGATTAAAAAGTCATCTGGAAACACTTTCAAAATAGATAAAGATAGCTTCAAATTGTAGGTAAATCCACAGAGTTGATGCAGTTTCTGTAAATTACCACTAGATGGCGAGCAGGACAGCAGAAGTTTCTCAGTTGCTTTGCTTCCCTCATTCTCAGACTAAAGGTATATTTTTCTGATATACATTCTTAATTGTTGAGTCACGATGCTGTTGTTTAATGTGTATCTGCATGAACACACAGGTTTCTGAAACTAGCAGTTTGTTGAGGTGGGGGCTCAAGTATGCTCATGGGGGTTGTTAACCTCCGTCCCAGGAGGGTTGAAGCGTGGCTGCCGCCCACTCCTGTTCCATGCTCTGATTATTCATCACTGGAATAAGTCACCCCCCCCCCCCCCTCTGTGTTCATGCCTCCAGATTCATTTATTGAAATCCATTTGGCCTCTGCTGCTGCTAAAAAAATAAAAAAAGTAATCCCTACTTTGCTAAAAACAAGTTCCCCTCCCTTTTTCTGTGAGTCGTCCCTCCCTCCTGTGCCGCCTTAAAAATCATCATCCATGTGATGATGACCTGACCTGTTAGCCCCCGCCCTGGTGGCTTCAAACCCGGCGTTTTCACTTTCGTAGCGTGCCACCAATTTCTCTGATTACATGTGACTCTCCAGAGAGCAGTCCCAGTCTGTGTGGGCGGGGGGCAGAGCGCCATGGCCTCCCATTAGCTCCGGTTTGTTTAGTGAATAGCAGGAAGTCCCAGAGGTATTTGCAGCGTGTCCCCCCCTACCAGAAGTGGACCAGCCGCCGCTCGGCGGTGCTTTGTGTGTGTTTGAGGAGTGGGGAGGGACTTTGGAGGGTTTTTACCGGCATTTCAGCGCAAAGACGCTGCGTGTTTTCGTTCACGCTGCTTATCAGCAGGAAACAAAGAAGCTGCCTTTGGATTTTTAAAACTGAGGGTAAAAAAGAAGAGGAAAAGAAATAATATCATGTTATTAAAAAAAAACATTCACCAAATGAAAAGCTGAAATAGCAGAAATGTTTCTAACATAACTTCCAACTGGAAATGAAATTTGAGACCCATCTTTAACCGTTTTCTTTCTTTTTTTTTATTTGACAAAATTCAGATTTTGATTTTGATTTGAAATGGTTTATTTCAAGCAATCAAGTAAGAATAATACACACAAAAAAAACAATCATTGGTTATACATTCATGCAAAGACGTGTCAAACTGAGGATAATTAAACATAAAATTAAAAACTGCTTGTAAGGAAGTGGAAGGAAGAGAACTTCTGTAATCCCCCCCCCCCCCGTTATACCGTAACCATTTTATTACATTCATAACGGCTCATAACGTCTATCAGACAGAATTAGGAATCCTGGAGTATCAATAAATCACATGACAAAGATGAATGACTTACCGTAATTATGTAAAACTAGACATAAAAATCATGTATTTGATTAAAAAAATATAATACTATATCAGTAATATAGACATAACACTGTTTCAAAAATGTTCATAGCATACATTGATCAAGTATGAACATAATGACATTTTTTCAATGTAGGTAGACTTCTGTAATAAACCCACTTATGCTTCAGTGTCTCATGACTCTCAGGTCTGCAGCGAGTCCCTAAAAATATTTGTGTCCATGTCAGAATCACACAAACAGAAGCGTCATAGAATGAACCCCAGCAGACGTCAAGTGGATTTTGTTTTTAATTTAGTCCAGCACCTTTTTGACTGTTTTTACTACAGTTTGCTTCGATAATTTAGCTTCAAAACAGTTTTTGTGGCAATGCGTCACGTCCTACATTTTTAGAGCTCATTTTTTTACTGATATTTTTCAGTGTATTACACAATATTTCCATAATAAACTGTACAAAAACTCAATTCCAAGTAGCAAATTTAGTCCTTTTTCACTTCAAAAATTATGATCAAACGGTCTTTCTGTTTTACAACAACAATCTAAAGTGTGCAGACAAAATGCAAATGAATAAATTCAAGAACAAAGGAAAAAGAGTTGAGACAATGTACAAACTGTGTTTCCACTAAACTACAACTTTTCCACAATTATGTGCCATAACTGTTGTTTGTTTGAACCCAAAATGTCAACGTAAGTAACTTTTTGCAAGAATAATGGCGGCTTGGCATCATTCGGGTCTGGAAGCAGCCGATGGGATTGGTTAACGCACAGGTGAGTCTAAGGGTTAATATTGACTGACTGAAACACTCAGAAGGTGGACGGTTCGGTAGATGAACAAGATAACGTTTGTTTGACTGTTGTAGATTGTTGTGTGAATGTTTTACTCATGAATTGAGATGAAAACATCCCACATCTCCACCCAAAGCTGTGTTTGTCTAAAAGATGAAGTTTAAATTCATGTTGTCATCTTGTTGTGTTGAGATTCTTACAACTGTCTGGGAAATGACGGAGAATTACACGGCGTCTCCAAGAATTTCCCTTCCTTGAATTGTTGTTTTGCAGCTCTAATCTGTAGATCCGTTTATTTTCACGCGTGTTCATCTTTTTGAAACGTGTTCCTGGATTCCGTGTCTTGTCGGGGTGAAGCTGGCTTTATGAATCTTCTGCATGTAGAAATGGGATTAATAAAAAGTGGATGTTGGGAGGCATCAGGAGCATTACAGGGGGGTTTGGAGGATTACACCTCTATCCTGCTTTTCTCGAAAGAAGTGCTTCAGCCGGGGGGGGGGGGGGTGTTGCATCGGGGGGCGCTGGAATAAAGCAGAATTAAGAAGCAGATTTGGTCCAGAAAGCTTCCACCTTCTCACGTCAGGATCCAGGATTTCATGTTTACGCCAGGCTCCGCCCCCTAAAACGTTTGCTCAGTGCTCCGGACCGGGGGTTGGATTATTCTCAAGTGTTCTGGGCGGCCCGGCCCGGCCCGTTCCAGCCAACAGATGCCTCCCTCTTAGGGGACACTCCCCACAAGGAGCTTGCGGTTTCTCAAGTGCTGCTGATACTAATCGGATGAGGGATGACATATTGCCCCGGTGAATGGGATTGTCATGGTGGGGGCAGGAGGGCCACACAGATAAAAGGGGGCGATGCCTGTTTGGACTTTGTTGGGTTTCTAGAGGAACCCAAACAGAATGTGAATGAAAGAAGAGCAAAGATGAGATAAAAACAGTGGCAGGAAAAAAATCAATAATCAGAAGGGATCCCAAATCCAGACGTGAACCACTAATGAATCATTTTAATGATCCTGTCAGCTGCAGCATTTTTTTAGCTCTTCTGTATTTGATTGTGATAAATGCCCCTTTATTTAACACTGAGCCCTTTTCTACTTTCTGAACCTTATTTTTGCCCTCATAGTTTTCTTTCACTCAGATTCAGACAAACCAGGTCTGCAGGTTGATGTTCAGTTTCTGACAAGCCTGTTCATTTCTGTCCTCTGACTGTGGCATAACTCCTAACTAGTTGCTGTTTACCAAAGAAACCAAACTTTTCTGGACTAGAACAGCTTCCAATCCATTGCTGTTGTGCAGCATCAACAAGAACACGGCAAAAACAGTCTTAAGAGTCAAAACGGGCCGGCTCTGTCCTGGACTGCTCCCTGGACTCCATCGAGGAGGTGGGTGAGAGGAGGATGTTAGCCAAGCTGACATCGATCATGGACAACCCCTCTCACCCGCTGTACCAGACTGTTTCAGACCTCAGCAGCTCCTTCAGTGGCAGACTGCTGCACCCACGATGCAAGAAGGAACGCTATCGCAGGTCCTTCATCCCAGCTGCTATCAGGCTGTTCAATGCCAGCCTAAGTAAATAGTTTCATAGTTTTTGTTTTTTATTCACTGTACAAAACTGTATATACAGATGACCTCTAAATACCTGCACATCTCTTTCCCTGTTTATTTATCAGAACACTCTTACTTTTGTATATATTCTTTCAAATGTGTGTCTGTCTAACTTGTCATTACTGTCTGTACATACTTGCGCCAAACTCCATGCTACTGTGACAAGGAAATTTCCCATTCGTGGGATTAATAAGCAAATCTAATCTAATCTAATCTAATCTAAAAGACTCGTTTCCAGAGAAATGGACTCATTTTCTGTCTTATCAAGAAAGTTTTTCAATAGTTTGAGGAAAACATCTCTGCACCCCCCCCCCCTAAAATAATGGTAAAATCCTTTTCCTAACCCCCCCCCCTCTGCAGATCTTTTTTGCTAATTTAAAGAAAACAATGTAGATTTCTTTCTAAGGGGTCTGTTTCTGCAGTGCAAAGCCAAAAGCCAAAGAGGGGAACCTGAAAAGCAGGAGGATTGAGGGAAGCCATTCCTGCTCAGACTGAAGCTGCTTCTGGTTGAAATCCTGGGACTTGTGCTCCTCATGAATAGTGTTGCTTGGAGATGCAGCCTTAAGCCCGTTAGTGGAAGACACCTGTGTTTTCTCTTCTGGTTAAATTCATATGGGTTTTTTAATGAGCTTTTCTGACCGCTCGCCTCCCAGACCTCTAAACCTATTATACGGCTCTTCACTCGGGGCTTTACAGCCGGGCCTCAGGGATGGACACGCTTTTTGGGTAAAAAGACTTGCTGTCACTTCTAAGAAATGAAAGAAAATAGACTTTTCTGCAAAGCTGCAGTCAGTCAGCAGAAAGACAACGAATCACGTCTATTTAGTCCACGTTCCTGCATGAGGTCAGTTTTCATCAGAGCGAACATCAGAAATGTTTCAAAATAAGACTGAAATGTATGTTCAATCGATGCACAAAGTGCCAAAACCCTGAAGTTTTCCAGAAGTGGTCCAGTGTTTCTGTTATTTCTGCAGTCAGTGCTTCATTAGAACAAATATTTACCGTTTCTAATTTCTCTTTTTCTCTAAACAGAGTTGTCATGGAAGTGGTCTGTTTAGGAACAATCCCTTAATCCCTGTTTCTGAGAACCATAACCCTTTGGGGACACAGCCTGCACGACTGAAAGCGCTGATCGTTGCATTTATTGAAGAAGTCCGTCCCTCCCAGCAGCCTCTTTTGTTGGGATTGTGAGTTTAAAGACGCGTCCGTCTGCGTCTGCGTTTATTCTGTCATCGCCGGACTCAGACGCCCATCGGCTGGATTTCCTCTCTCTCTTTATGTTCTTGTTTCACTAGTTACAGTATCGCCTTTCCACACAGTTGTGCTTGTTGCCGTGGCGATGCGAGTTTAACAAGGAGTAAATACCCAACAGGAGAAAGCCTAAGTGCAAAGTGACTAAGTGGTAGTGAGTGGCTTAGGAAATGGATCTAAATGAAGGAAGAGGCTTAGGAGCGGCTTTTGTCACATTTAATAAAGGTTTTTTATTAAGGTGCTGAAAAGAAAAAGACTCAAACCTCAACGTTTGTGCTCAGCACAAGACACAAACCATGACGGTAACTTTGAATTCAAGTTAGCAAATAAAACTCAAAGGTAGCTCCCCCTACGTTTACTTAGCCATAACATTGTTTTTACTTGCTGCACCACTTTTTACTTTTACTTGATTTGGGATGAAGACCAAACCCTCTTCTTCAGGCAGCCCCTGATGCAACTTATGGCTTTAAAAAAAAAATCATTAATTCTATATACTAAGGGTAGCTTCAGACTGTAAGCAAAAGAGAAATGTTAACCAACTTTGAGTTTATTATTGGAAAAAACAATAATTTACCTTTTTTTTCTTTTTTCTTCAATAATTCCAATAAATAAAAAACTGCCATCTTTAAACCGTTTCTCAAATTGAAGGAACAAATAACTGAATGTTACTCTTTCAAGACTCATTATTGGGTTAAATACTTTTATAAAATAATAATAATTGAAGTAAAACTATTCAAATGTTGGAATCATTATGTACAAAACTGTAAAGGCTTGAGTGCCCAGCAGAAGACACAAAACACAACTTGGAATTGAAATTTACTAATAAAACTTAAACGTTGACTTAGTGACAGTTTTTTTTTTGTTTCTTTTACAAATTGCTCCTAAATATTTTCATTTCCAGAAGTTTTTACTTTTACTTGATTAGGGATGAAGACCAAACCCTCTTCTTCAAGCTGCCGCTGATGCAACTTCTGAATTCTTTTGAAATCATTTGTTCTACACACGGTGTCACTACGTCAGTGTTCCAACCATTCAGCAGGAACATTTGACCCAGATTGGATTTTATTGGAAAATACAACAATTTACGTATTTTTGTGTCTATTTTTTCTGTTTTATTCAAAAAATCCACAAAAAACAAAACAGATGTTTAAACTATTGTTCAGACTGAAGTCTCCTGCATGAGTCGATATTTGGTTAAATACTTTTATAAAATAATACTATGGAAGTAAAACTACTCTTACTTAAGTAAATGTTGACAGCCCGTAAATTATTGACGTGATGCAGGAGTGTCCAAACTTTTTGCTAAGAGATCCAGATTTGTTGAGGTAAAAATAATTGAAACGATCCGGGCTGACATTCTTTGAACAATTTAACAACATTAAATGCAAATTAATGAACTTCTTATTGCAATGACATTTTTTTTAATGATTTACATGTTAAGCAAATCTAGATACTTTTGAACCAGAATGACTGTCAGTTTATCCGTTTTGGCAGCATTTCCCTGCCGTAGTTAGCAGGTCTTGTCTCAAATTGAACTCTCTAAAAACAGCCACAGTCTCTTGCCTCGCCCAGCCACGCCCAGTCAACTCTTCTTTTTTATCTACAGCTTACATTTCAGAAAAATGAGATAGATGCTAAAGTGTCACACAACAATGTTGCTACAGCTTAATATATAATTGAGCCAACCACGATCAAAAGAAAAATCAAAAAACGTAGTTTTTATAAAATGCCAAATGATCGATCTTATGAAAGGAAATTTCAACGTGGGCTGCATTTGGCGCTGGAGCCGGACTTTGGACGTGCCTGATATGATGATTGAACCAAATGGGATTTATTTGTAAAAAATGTAAAAGCTTTGGTGAACTTTAGAAGTTAAGTCAGTTTTAACCACAAACTATGTTTTCATGAATGAAGCAAACTGTTTTCTCTAAATTGAACATGAAAGGGAAAAAAGTGACTTTAAGTACTTTTGATTCAAAATCTTCTATATTTTTACAGACTTCTTTCCTGCACTTTACAAGTCTGTCGGATGTTCTGTTTGTAGTATTTTCCAGGTCGTTCTGTGGTCATGAACCTGTTAAAGTCTCTGAACTCCTGGCTTCAGAATCAGACTGCAGATCACATTTCCTACGAGGCGTTCAGGGAAATGCTGGACAACACAGCTCAGGTAAGCAGAGGGGATGCGTGTCTGTCACCGTGTTGGTCTCTGGATTCCTCTAACCCTTGTGCTATCCTAGGCACTTTACAATAGGGAGTGGGGTCATCTAGACCCACTAGACAGAGCTCTGAACCTTTTTTCTTCAATGATTTGTGATCTTCACTGGTGTCCATGGATTACATGAAATCTTTCCACCTTTATCCACCTTTGTCATGGTAGGGAGAACACCTCAATGGAAGGGGGGGTCATAGGATAGCACAAGGGCTAGGAAAGATTACGGATGCTCAAAACTACTACTCTGAGGATCAATCTGTCAAAAAGTATCAGAACCTGTGATTTCTAAGCTCTCTAAGGATGTCAGCACGTTCATCGATGGACCGTGTTGTCTTTGGAATGAAGCCTGCATGCCTCCAGTGTGCATCCACCCCCCTCACAAATTGAAAGAGTCACTTACTTACATCATTAGCTTTTACCAGACGAATCAATGGATCAATGAATCAATGGGAAGGTATGAATGAACTCCTGCCTCGGTAGGAATCGACTCACACACAAGCAGGCACACACCAAATCTTTACTATTGACAAGTGAGTAACTCTGTCAGTCATTCCCGAGACGGCAGAGCCGCTCAGCCGGGGAAACGACTTTATGTCAGAGGAAATATGTTGTTGGATTGGGCCGGGCCTCGCGGTTAGAAATCTGGATGGCTGCTGTTCATTAGTGCAGGGCCGAGCCATTAACCTGAAATTGACTTCCTATTGATCAGGAGAACTATGTGGAGCAGCTTTCATTAGGTGGATCAGGTCAGGTGGGGCTTTCTTTTTAGTTGTGGCGCTGAAGATTGTTCTGGTTTAAAGTAAACCAGTGACGGGACTCAGCCACGAAGCTTCTGTCGTCTCTGATGCTGTCAGAATTCCTGCACTTAGAGCTTAGAGCTCTACGCAGGGCGTCCGCCATCTTTCCGGGGTCACTTCTTCTACAACTCCACCATCCAGGGGCCCAGAAATTCCCCAGAAGTCTCTGCAATAAAACAGAGTGCATCAATGCTCTCTAGATTGACAAAAATAGACCACAATGCATTGCGTTTGAACAAGTTTTCATTTGAAAAAAATCTATATTCATTTATTTTTTATAAACTATCCAAGTTTTCATCATCAGTACACAGTGGATTCATTAACAGTCTTTGTAAAATGTTCATGTTTATTTGAATTTTACTTTGTCATATTTTCCATTGAAGAAAGTAGTGAGGATGGTGCATGAATGCTGCTAAAGTCCAGGGGCCTCATTTATAAAACTTTGCGTAGGATTTGCGTCAGAAGTGGCGTACGGATGAAACATAGGACGTGCGTACGCACAGAAATATTCGGATTTATAAAACCGTGCGCACGCACATCCTACGCATCTTTCCCTTTATAAATCACAACCGATTCTAAATGCAGCGCAGCTTTTGCGGCTTCATGACACGCCCATAGTTGCCCATAAATAGTCCGTGAAACGCCCACAAATGAATATTCATTGATTGCAAAACCATGGCACACACAGAGGGGAAATCAAAAAAACGTAACTTCACTCAATGTGAAGTAGAAGTTATCATTGGCGAGGTGGAAAAGAGGAGAAAAGTGTTGTTTGGGGCACAGTGTGGGCATTACTAATGCCAAAAAGGTACGTGAGCGGCAAACGGTGGCAGACGCCGTAAATGCTGTAGCCTCACAACCTCGGACGTGGCCGAAATAAAAAAGAAATGAAAGAAATGATCGGACATCAAAGTCGAGGCAAAAAAACGTCTAGCGCTGCATCGGCAGAGTGTGTCCGCCACGTGGGGGGGGGGGGGGGGGGGGGACACCGGAGCTGACCCCTCTTGATGAGAGACTGGCCGCTATTATTGGGGAATCCCTATTAAGTCCCCCTTATCGGCGTCCTCCTCCGCCTCAGTCACCTGACTGAGACGGAGGAGGACGCCGACGCGCCAGGGTCAGGGTGACACAGGTAAGAGAAATAATTCAAATGAATGCAGTCAAGTCACATGTATGCAGGCTACACAATTACAGATTATTAATATAGAACAATTTTATTTTAGTTGCTGGGTGTTCCAGCGGGGCCAGTGGTTACGATGCTGCAGCTGAGCAGCCGTCTGGCCCCAGCGTCTCCACGGCACGCGGCTCTCAACCCTCCAGCAGTGGGCGTGTCCTCACCGATGCAGTCCTTGAAATGCGGAGGGAAGTCAGTAGTTCAATCAGAGAGGTGGCCAAGGAGTTGGGCGAAATCAAGATCGCCCTGACTGAAATAAACTGCACGATGAGGGAATTCTTAAATAAATAATATTTTCCACACCTCTTTTTCTTTACAAGCGACGCATCACTTCCAAACGCTGGCGCACAGCAGCAGCATTTGGCTCAAATGCGTGGGGATGGGGTTCAGGGTCGGGGCCAACACAGCAATCGGCGCCAGGGGGTAGAGGCACGTTTTTAAGCTGTGCCACATTGTGTAGCACAGCACATGCCAGCACGATTTGGCACACACTGTCACTTTCACGTGTTTCTTCCATCTGCCGACGGTGTCGCCATTTCTCATTTCACCCGTTTTTGTGCGTACGCCTGGGTCAGAGCTTGCGTGGAGGACCGCACATTTTCCCGTCAAGTTTGCTTTTTATAAATCTCAACTATTGCGTAGAGAGTGGCGTACGCCTTCTTTTGTGCGTACGCAACGTTTATAAATGAGGCCCCTGAACACTAGACAGGATCATTGCCTCTCGTCCAAACCTGGAAAATGTGAGCTTTGCTTGATTGTTACACCAAAGAAAAATACTTTCATGTTCAATCCAGAAGCAAGGCTGAGTAGAAACTAGAAAAGCAAAACCTTTTTGGGAGCAACATCTGAACTTTTCTGACTGCAAAGAGTTTGAGCCAAAATAGAAATTTAAAGAACCAGCAGTGCAAGATGTGGACATGGATGAAAAAACTTCCAAATAAAAGCAGCAACTTTCTTCTGGAAGTTACTAATTCAAAGAATATCAAAGAAGCATCTTTGTGAATTGAAATTAAATGGGAATAAGGATTAAGTATTTTTTCCTGTGGATCCTAAACTGGAACAAAAATAAACAAGCTTTAAGAATTTTAACCCTTGTGCTATCTTAGATGACCCCCCCTTACATTGAGGTGTTCTCCCTACCATGACAAAGGTGGATAAAGGTGGAAAGATTTCATGTAATCCATGGACACCAGTGAGGATCACAAATCATTGAAGAAGAAAGGTTCAGAGCACTGTCTAGTGGGTCTAGATGACCCCACTCCCAATGGTAAAGTGCCTAGGATAGAACAAGGGTTAAAATCCATTGAGATTGAGTTTCAAAAACGCTTTAAATCTCTCTGACAAACGCAGCTGTGACCTGTAAACTCACTTTGTCCTGAGAACTTTTCTAGTTCTTTCGTTTACGATTTTTGTCATCTGATAACTTAAATTCAAAAGGATAACGATTTTTGATCAGCGAAGCTTCCATATCTTGTTTTTGAGTTTAAAGGCAGAAACTGGTTTTCCTCATTGTGATAAAAACAACATTGCTGAAGCTGCTTTCTCCTCTGATCCTTTTTGTTGTTGTTTTTTGGTTTCCCAACTGTCTTTTGTGCGTCTGGTTTGTGTATCTCAGGTTCCAGACGCAGCACTGCCTGAAGGAGAGAGGTGGGTGGGCTGTCAGGGTTCCCAACCCCACTTCAGACGTTACCCCTGTGGGGTGTGGACCCTCTTCCACGTTCTCACTGTCCAGGCCGACAGCGCAGGAGCCTCAAGTAGGAACTCAATTCACTGCTGGGAATAACCAGCAAGCCGTCCGATGGACACTTTTCACGACTTTTCTGGAGAGGAAAGTCTCGACTCACACACAGGAAATTCTTTACCGTTTTGTTTTTCTCCATCACAGCTGAAATTGAGACTAATTGGGACTGTGTGAAAAAGGATTATGCTAGATTAGTGGAATGCCAGTGGTTAATAAAACCGGCAGATGACCAGAGGCTCCGCTCCTAGCAGGACCGTTAATCTCCTCCCTAAACATGCTCCCACACACACTCAGAGGTACACACAGAGGTTAATCCCCAGGTTTACGGACCATCATGTGACCTGCAGATGGACTGGCCAAAAGGGGGTGTCCATCTGGCCCCCCACAGTCCGCTGGCTTAATGGCTGCGTATGCACACTTAATGCACAGTATTGACTGCTAGATTAAACTGAAGCATGTGTACTTTATTGAAAGTGTGAATTGTCGTGGCTCATTGTTGTTTTCATCAGCACACGCATGCACGAGGGCACACGCATGTCCTTCCAGCTGCTGTACAGTTCATCCACAGGAGCTGCTAAGCTGAGAACAAAAGCAAACAGCTACAGGAATCTGTCTGTGGACTGTTGATGTCCTGAGACAACAGCCTGGACACCATTCACACACAGCGGTTAATCTCCAGATTGGGTTATCCTATTCCCATTCTCATAGATTATTTACCTCAATATGGGGTTAACCCAGCTCCCCGCGGCTGCAGGCCCACATAATGATGGGAAGGGAGGAACACGTGCACGCTCTCCGGCATTTCAGACATTCATCTTTCTAAAAGCTTTTTATGCAATAAAATCCTCCTCTAGAATAAAAATATCAGCTAGATGAAGCTTGGAGATGTTAAAGATGTGAGGTCACACAGAACAGGAAACTGCAGCTTCAAAGGAAGGAAAACGTCTTTTAATGGCGTTGCGTTCTCGTCATTCTGCCTCTCAGATCCTCACGAGGTTCTGAGTGTGATGAGGAGCTACGTGAAGAACTTCTTCGGCTGCAGAGATTGTGCCGATCACTTCGAGACAATGGCGAGGGAAGGCCTGAGGACGGTGTCCTCGCCGCCATCGGCGATGCTGTGGCTGTGGTCCGCCCACAACCGGGTTAACAGCAGAATAGCAGGTACGAGCGCCGCCAGTCGCCGCTTCATCAGAGCTTCCCTAAGCGGGACGTTGGCCACTTCAGAAGGAGGAACAAAATCAGATCAGAGTTTTGATTGACAGCATTTGATTCCTTCAGACTTTGTTTAAATCGTACAACTTTGTGTATTTGTGCCTTCATAGGTGTTTGTTTGAGGTGTTTTTTGGAGACGTTCATGTTTAGGAGTGCAGACGTTAGGATTTAATCAGCATTGAATTTTTCTAGGACTCTTAACAAAGGAATCTCTTAAAATGATTTGTTGCCAGTTTGAAATCCCTGAAATAATCCCTGGAAAGAAAAAAAAAGATTGGAATAAAATTAGTTCTTATTTCAGCATTTGAAGTTCTTGTCATGACTTTCAGAAAATGTAACACAAGTGGGTTCTAAGTTAATCCAATATGTAAATAAGAAATCGAGAAGTTGGCATTTTTACAAGCCAAACAGCAGAAAGTGAACCTGTGAAGGGGGGAGACCTCCCTGACCTTTACACTTTTCCATCACTCCGTTCCGCTCCTGTCCATCCATCCACACCAATGGGATCAGAAGTATTACCTTCCTCCGTTTGTGGGGTTCGCGTTAGCTTCTTCTCATGGTCACTTTGTTGTAATGCGACTAACAGAGGGTGAGGGGAAGAGGGACGGATCCTCAGATCAGACACCAGCTGCCACCCCGTCTTAGTCCTCCAAGTATCATCTGCCTGAGCCGCCATTTTCCCTCCACTCCCTTCTGCCATCTTTCATCCTTCTTACAGCCTTCCTCTGATTCTCTCCCCTCCTGACTCTTGCTGTTGTCTGAAAAGTCACCACTTGATCATTTATCTGTTGACAGCTATTCATCTTCTGATCTATTTTCAAAGCGTTCCTTTTTTAGTTATGATTATGCCATTTCTAGGACTTAGTTTCTGCAGAGCAGCAATAATTGTTAAGTCCTTGGCCTCTGAGTTGTGGACTGTTGGCCGGAGCAAGCCTGTCCTCATTTCCCATCATCCCTTTGTTTACAGTCTCTCCCGGTAGCTTACAGCCCCTCACAGCGCCAACCTAACACTGCCGGTAAAACAAAAATGTCGAGCAGTATCACAGCAGTTCATCCGTCCAGTTCTGATCCAGATTCCAGCTCAGACCAGGAGAACAAAGACGTTCATGGATCTGTTCGTCTGCAGGTGGAGGATCAGAATGGAGCAGAGCGTCACAAATATGATCGTTTTCAAACTGCATTTTTTCATCTTTTCCTGATCCACGACAATTTGAGAATAGTAATAATGCAATTTCAAGCTTCATTTCCTTTACAACTCAACTCAACTTTATGTATAAAGTACTTTAAACAAAACAAGGTTCACCAAAGTGCTGAACAACACAAAAATTAATAAAAGCACATGACAATATAAAGCGTAAAACACATAAAATGGGTCCGGATTCCAACTCAGATAAAAGCCAAAGTGAAAAATATGTTTTAAGAGCAGATTTAAAAATACTAAGTGAGTCTATCTGTCTGAGGTACAGGGGCAATTCCTTCCAGATTTTTGGTCCGAAGACTGAGAAGTGTCCTCCATCATGAGAACAAATGTTCAAGAACATCTTCAAAACACTATTTTTATCAGAATGGCTCTTTAAATCAACACCACTAAGTTTTGCTGCCTTGTTTGTCCTTTTCAGCTGTAGTGCTAACCAGCTCCTGAGTGGTTTCCCACCCTTGTTAGCATTCATGGGATTTTATTAGGCACAGTGCCGTCATTAACAGCCTACTTTGTTAAATTGCTATCTTTTGTTTGTGTTTTTGTCCACCGCCCCCTTTCCAATCTCATGGACAGCTTGTGTCCTGAACAGCGGGGGCCGGAGGGACGTCCATGCCTGCGTGTGTCTGCCCCTCAGACACTAAGACATCATCCGACGCCCCCTCCTTCATCCATCCGTCTTCCCTCTCTTTGCTCGCCGCATCCCCTGGGACTCATAGCCGCCGCTTGACAAGTCATAGTGCTGCATCCTTGCAGGGTAGCTCCCCGAGGAGCCAGCCAACACACACACACACACACACAATTCCCAAGGTATTGTGTGACAGCAGGTGGCAAACACCCTGACACAAGCCACACACATTTCTATCCTCCCCCTCCCCTCTGCCTTTCTGTGGGTCGAGTTGTGACGTGCGTCAGGAGGGGTGAGCCGCACATGGTGGCGTTGGAGTCGCGGGGGGATCGGTGGAGTGAGTCGCAGGGTTTGGCTGTGTTTGTGGCAGTGAGCGGCGGAGGCGTCCTCCCTGAGGACCGCACGCTTCATCCACTCAACCCCTCCTCTTGGCCAGAAGTGGAGCTCTTTAGCAGGCCCCCCCGCCCTCCTTTGAGAGGAAGCCATGCATGAAAGAGCAGCTATTTGTAAAGCAGTCAGACAATTAATTTAGGTGGCAACAAAGAGGCCCCAGGGCCCCGGGCTTCTGCGCGGCGGCTGAATTAGGACTTGTAGCTCCGTCCTGTTGCTGCTTGTCAACAGCTGAGTCACATTTCTGCAGACGGAGCAGCAGTGCTGCAGCATTTCCTCATTCCACAGAGACTGTCCTAATATGGAATTCATTTACACGACTGGAAGAGGAAGACTGTCATTTGGATTGGATTGTGCAGACATACAGAAGGGTACTTCAAAGGATCTGATCAAATCCTTTCAGTGTTTGGTGTGCAGCTCTGACCCTCTCTGATAAAAATACTGTTTTTTGTGTTTTTAACATGTTCTTGAGGCTTTTTTTGTCATATTAGACGAATGAAAAGAAAATTATGCTTGTAATTGAATTTCAAATCGTGATGAATAAGGAGCAGATAAACAAGAGCGTATATATAACGTAGAAAAAAAGCCATAAGCTTCCAGCTCTGCTCCTTGTGATGCATCCACTTACAGACAATTAGATCCATGAACGTCTCTGTTTTCCTGGTCTGAGCTGGAATCTGGATCTAAACTGGACGGATGGATTCCTCCAACATTACCAATAATGCTAGGTTGGAGGTGTGAGGGGCTGTAAGCTAGCAGGAGAGAGTGTAAGCAAAGGGATGATGGGAAATGAGGTAGGGCTCACTACCAGCCAACGCTTCTCCCCACAACTCTGAGGCAAATTTGTAATGAACTCCTGCAGCTCTGCAGAAACTATGAAAACGACACAAGTTTTTGGATTTTGTGTGAAAGCATCATCAAATGTAAAGACCCTTTGGATCAAAAGATGATTGGAGTGAGACTCTAAGTGTTTTCTGAGCAGCTTCATCTGGACGCCGCTGAGTTTCTCAGCCACGCATTTGTTGAGCAGCTCAGACTTCCTTCTGCGTGAACAAAACGCAGCACATAATCCCATCATGCCTTCGTCCCACTGACCCAAAACACTTTTACCTTCAAACCAACCACTTACCCTTGAGCCTCACAAACTGAGGCATGTCGATCTTTTAATTAATTATTCATTTAATTTATCCTGATATAAAATCTTAGCACAATTCAAAGCAGATTTTTAGCGTCAGGTTTTGGAACAGGATAGTGATTTAAAGCCTGTTTGTGGTATTTATTTGTTTTTTTTTAGCTACACTTCTCTAATTAATCTTCACCATAGTTTAACGCTGACGCTGAAACGTCTTTGGCGATTAAAAATGTATGAAAACATTTTCCCAGCACCAATGGCGTCCCAGCGACAGGCCGCTGTGGCTAAAGTCACCCTGGCCCCCCCCACGCGGCGTGCTTATTAGAATAAGGGAGGAAATGCTAAGCATATGGATTATGTGCGTGCACGCACACGCCATCGCTCGCAGGCGGCCGCCCGTCCAGGGCACAGTAAAATTGATGTGCCTTTTATGTAAAGTACATCATGCAGAGTACATAGACACATGCATATGAGGGAGATGAATCTGGAATGGGGGAGCAGAGAGGAGGGGAGTGCAGGTTGGAGGAGATGGAAATTGTCCGTGTGGTGAAGTGACAGACCTGCTGCTCTGCCTGCTTTTTGTTTTTCACACACATTCAGTGGTGACAACAAGCCATGAATCACTGACGTGTTTGCGTGTCCTTGTGGACATTTGTGGAGTATTTTCATCCAAACTCGAGTTTGAGCGTCTAAATACTACGCTCCTCTGTATGTGATGAGTAATAAAAGGTGTTGGTGGGCAGCAGCGACGCAGAAGAAAACATTAAAGAAGGAAGTTTTTCATTTATTAAAAGGTCCTCCCCTCCTGGTGGCGCCTCTGTCTCTCACATGTTCAATTTGGAAATTGGGGTTTTGCTTTCAAAGGCGACAGCAGGTCCAGATCCCAGAGGTCTGCCGCATCCCAACATGGATGGTGTGGGCATGTTGGAGTGGAGAGGCTGTCCACTTTGGACACATCTATTATCTGGCCGTCCCTCCCTCTGGGGGCCATCCCAGAAGCACATTGATCATTGTTAGGTCCTGTCAAATGAACAAACACACACACACAACACTCCAATCTATAGATTACATGCACAGCCAAGTGTGATGATTTACATACACACACTTTGCTGCATACACATATGCATATAGGCAGTTAATTTTTACGAGCGCTGCCTCCGATGGGTTGGGCATAGATTGCATGCAGCCCTTAAAGGTTTTCCATCCTCCAGTCAACAGGGACAATATAGGGAATGACAATGGACTGACTGGAAACATCATCCATGTTAATGCCTTTTATATCCTCTACTTGGGTTATAAATTACAAATAAGTTTGTGCAGCACCTGTGTGTCCAAAAACATCAGCAAGCAAACGTCTGTATTAAAAAAAAGCAACCTTTATTATTTATGTTTATTAGAAACCACAATCCTGGACGAAAATGAAAACAAAAAATATATAAATATAAATATAAACACGAAAAAACAACAACTGCCATCACAGTAAAAACAAATCACACAATCTTGCTTAAAATGTAGTGTATGTGTATTGAAAGCAAAAGCTGCTCTGCTGTTGGCCTAGACCAGGGGTGTCAAACTCATTTTCACCGAGGGCCACATCAGCATAGTGGCTGTCCTCAAAGGGCCAAATGTAACTTATACATGTAACTATATGTAATGAAAAATAAATGTAACTACTCCTTAATGTTAAATAACTCATTATTTATTCATTATAACTTTTTAAAGGGACAATTACAGTTGCATGGAAAACATATGTTTACTTGTTACTGTAGCATAAATCCTTTGAAATTTTGTCCGCTTAATAAAACCTACATCACTGCATTAATGAAGGATCAAACTGTCCAAGTGAATAAAGACAAACAACATAAAACTGAGCTAGAAAGAACACGTATTACACAGTCACGTGTAACTTTTTGTCTGCATACACACACAAGACCTCCAAACAATGAATAATTACCGCAACTACACATAAATAATATGTAATTAACTAAAGAAAATTTGTATTTTTAAGAAATTAAAAAATTCTCTCACGGGCCACATAAAATGACATGGCGGGCCATATTTGGCCCCCGGGCCTTGAGTTTGACACGTGTGGCCTAGACCATTAAACTGAAAAATGCTGCTTTTGTAACAGAAATTAGGGGGAAAGTTAGAAAAAGATTCCATGTTTAAAGCTTTTAAACGCCCATTTTGATGAAAATGGTGTTTTTACGTGTTCTTGAAGCCTTTTTCTCTTGATGGAGGACATATATATATAGAAAAAAGATTAAAATTGTGTTTCTGAGTATTTCTTCAAACAAAAAAAAGATAGTATTTATGACGTCAAAAAAACGCTGGGTGGGCTGTAAGCTTCCTGCTCCAAACTCTAAGGCAGGGGTGGGCAATTCCAGGCCTCGAGGGCCGGTGTGTCTGCATGATTTCCAGATACTCTTCCCCTACTCATGGCTGATTACCTGGTTCAGGTGTGTCCAGCCAATTAGAACATGCCAGAGCAGGGTATGCTGGAAAACATGCAGGAATGCGGCCCTCAGTGCCCACCTCTGCTCTAAGGGATGCTGAAGGGATCTCAGACGCGACTCTCTAATAAACTGCTGCTCTGCAGAAACTAGGTTCTAGAAAATGGCACATAACCATAAATAAAAGACCGCTGGGGACGCTTTGAATACAGATCAAAAGACGATCAGAATGGGACTGTGATGTCATTACACCGTTTACTGTACAGAGTTTATGTGCTACATTGAACAAGCAAGGCAAATAAGAATATGGTGTTTATAAAGATGCAAGAAAATAAAAGAGGAGAAAAAAGGTGAATAAAAATCAAAAACAAATCCTATAAAAATATGGAGTAAACAAGAGACAAAGGTGATAAATAACGATAAAGAGGATTGCAGCCTAAAGATTTGTTATTGCACATGACATGACACAGTATTTCAGATAATACAGTCGAATTTTTCTATTAATATTATGTTTATTTTATCCTAAGGAAGTTTGTGTGTATTTGTGTGTAGAACAAGAATCCTGTCAAAAAACAAAGTCGTTTTCTGGAAATGTTTACATTACTTGTCTGTAAGGTGAAAAAATGGAGAGAGTAACTGTCTCTGAACAACTTTTTATACATTTTTCCTTCAAGAGCTTTTCCATGATTGTTCTTTTGGCTCTTTTATAAAGAGGAGCCATAACTCTGACCTGTTCCGGATTCAGACACTTCCTAAAAACTTTGAAAGAACTTTTATTTTACTGTAGCAAGTGATAGAATTTTGGATAAAGAGCTGTGAATTACAGCAGAGAAATTAAGTAATTTATAGTCATTTTCCTAAACAAACAAACAAACAAAATCCATTTAAAAGTGATTAAAATATTTTTATATAGTTGGAGAATTAAATGGTACACAGCTTAAAAATCAACTAGAAAAGAATTTAACTGTGAAGTGGTGAAAAAAACAGATTAAAGGGGAAAGAAAATTAAATATTTGCTTTTTATTTTCTACCCATTTGTTTTGGTAAATACAGACGCACAAATGAGAACGAATTTCCTTTTCACTAGAATTATTTCTGATGCACCCTCCTTATTTTTATTGTTTATTGGGCTTAAGGTGCGCTGAGTGAAGACCCCCACTTCCCAAAGATCCAGTGGCCCCCCCCAGAGATGTGCTCCTCCTGTCATGCTGCGTCTTCAGACGGGGAGCACAGGTGGAACACCAATCGGGTTCTGTCCTTCCTCTCCTCACACTTCTCTTCCAGCCGCATCCTAAATGGTACGGCTTCACACCAATATTCCCTTTTCCCTTATCTGACATATATATTAACCCTTGTGCTATCCTATGACCCCCCCTTCCATTGAGGTGTTCTCCCTACCATGACAAAGGTGGATAAAGGTGGAAAGATTTCATGTAATCCATGGACACCAGTGAAGATCACAAATCATTGAAGAAAAAAGGTTCAGAGCTCTGTCTAGTGGGTCTAGATGACCCAACTCCCAATGGTAAAGTGCCTAGGATAGCACAAGGGTTAAAAAGAATGGTGGCCATGTTGAAAACCAAATTCTAACTTTACTGCTGGATCTTTTTTTTGCTTGTTTGTTTTTGACAGACTACCTGGAGGATGAAAGTCAGGTTCTGGAGAAACAGAGGCAAAAACATGAGCAGCAGCTCAAGTTAGTGCTTCAAAGGAAAGCCAGGGAGGCCTCAAACTCCGTAACGCTTCCTCCATCATCATCATCATCACCATCATCCCCTCTGGAAGAAGACGAGGAGGAGAAAGAGGAGGAAGAGCCTGATGACGGAGTGGCATACGAAGAAGACGAGGTTGGAGAAGAAGCAGCAGCAGTGAGAGAGATGGAGGAGAAATCCGCCAAACCAAAGCCCAAAGTGGAAGGAGGTGCTGACCATCAGCAGAGACACAAGAAACCCAGCTTTGTGGGTCTAAGGATGCGAGAGCCGCAGGAGGACATCGTGGATCTGGACTCGTTTGTGAACAAACACTTCGGGGCGAAGGTGCTTCAGTTTGCGTCCTCCAGCCTGGTGAAGCAGCGCACCCTGCAGAGGAAGGTGGAGCAGGAGCCCAGGCCCGTGTTTGGGCTCAGCTTGGAGCTGGACGCTGGTGTTGGAATGGTGGGCCTGCAGCCCATCGACCAAGACCTTCACGCCGGCTTTGGGGGCCAAACAAAGCGGCTTCAGAAACGAGAACTGGCAGGCCGATACTTTGAAGAGGGGCCGGGCCCGGGCCCAGGAGGCCGCTGGATTTCTGTGTTGAGTGTCGGCTTCTCAAAGCTGGACGTCAGCCTGTGTGTGGTTCTGTACTTCCTGTCCACCGCCTGTCTTCTGGGCATGTATCTCTTCTTCAGAAACCGCCTCAAGCGACGGCGGATTAAACTCGCTTTGCCCTAAACGCCCACGTTATGGTAGAAGTTCAGATGAGCCACGGAACACATTGTAATGCTTCTATTTCTGTTTGCTAAAAGGAGCAGGAATCCTGTTTTGGGACAGACGGCAGGAGTCAAACGACAGAAAATGAGGAGAGAAAAATGAGAGCTGCAACTTCCTGAAAAAAGTTTCCACTGTCAGAAAGTTTCCACTTCAGGGAAACTTTTCAGAAACTGCAAAAACAGGCACATAAATCTGTATTTTTGGGTTCCTGAATTTGTATTACCACTGCTAAAAGGTGCAATTAAACCCACTATGAGCTGGAATTCTTCCTTTCATTTGTACAAGTTCACTATTGTTTTCTTTCTTTTGTTGTGCCCTCAGTGGAACTGAACTTTTCCAAGGACAAGGAATGACATTGGTTTTGTTTTTGTAATTCAGAAGCTGCTTTGTGTTTAAAGATGTGATAAAAATACGTTTAAAGCTGGATGAGTAGAAAGTGCTTTATTTCAAGTGAAAAATATTTGGAAATATCAACACAAGATTAGCAGGTCTTTCACCAGAAATGAGCATTTTGGTTTTGAAATGCAGCCTTTGTCTTTCTAAAAGATTTCCTTACACCTCTGCATCCTCATAATTGACTCTCTGATCAGTAAAGACCATGATGGAGTTCTGCTGGACATCTCAACCTTTATGGTTTTCATAACATCCCTTTTAATTTCAGTGGGTTATGAAGTCCCAAATTTAAGAAACGGGTTTTACTCCCGGTCAAACGTGGCTCCCTGAAGCGGTCTCTCAGGTTGTTTGTGGTCCCAGTTGCCTGTTTTTTTCCTCCATGTTTTTTGTTTTGACCAAGACTGCGAGCGCAGAAAGCGAGGAGGAGGAGCGGACGGCACAAGTAAAAAAACCGGGGGTGGAAGGAAAAAAAGCCTGTTGCCATCTGCTGTGCAGCGCAAGCTAAATCCTAACAATTTCATTGGGATTATAGCAAGTGAGTAATCCAGCTTTCCTTTAGGACTACAGAGGAGAGATTACCCCTGAGGATTAGCTCCCTGCAGATAATAAACTTTATTAAAACGCAATCGGCTTTCATGAGGCTTCTTCCATTCTCACATACTCGGAGGTTGACAGCACCCTCAGGACCGGCGAAAACGGAAGGTGCATGGGATGGATGAGCGGGATGAAAGGCCCGGGTTTGATGCTGAGATTACAGCCCATCTGAAGGACGACTGATGCTTGATCTTGGGCTTTGTGCTCTCTGGACCATCGACTTGAATTCCCTTGACTCGTGGCCTTCACCTCCTCCACCCCGCTCCACCTGTCTGCCCCACATCCACTCTGATCAGATGGCTTTATCCACGCCGCGGGTTCCGCCTTTGAGGTTTGGTGATGCTGAAACAGTTGAGTTAAGGCAGGCGATTCTTCGCTCACACACAACTGGCTGATTAATGGCCCCTCATTAAGGCGGTGGAGCATCAAGGCCTGGCGGCGGAGGATGTGTGATTCCCTTAAGCTCTCAGATAGTCAAAACTTGAATGATGTATTAGAAATGCAAGAATAGAATAAGAAAAAGTAGATTTATTTGTGAAGCATCACTCACATTATCAGTCTAATGCCTTAAAAACAAGGTAAGATGGGTGATCTGGTCTGATTTTCCCACATTTGACCCAGGCGTCTGTCTCCCACACATCTGAAGGGTCTGAATGTTTGACTGGTGCAGGACTGGGGGCTGATGCTCCGCGCTGCTCGCTCTGACCAAACCTTTTATCAGGTGTCTTGAGCCTCAGCGAATGTTGTAATGGCTCAGACTAATGATGGGTAATGAGGAAGTTGGCAGCGATGTAATATCTGTCTGCAGTTTAGCCGAGGCCGAGGTGAACGGTTCACGCCGAGGACAGAGGCTTCAAATTCAAATCAGAACAAGCACCGAGCTGCACTTTGAATGCCTGGATTCTTCTTTTGAGAAGAACTTCAACATTGAAGCTTGAATTTTGTGAAAAGTGGAAAGAAATGAACTCAGAGGGCCTCTTGTGTTGGACGTATTTTACTTTAACAAGAGGGGTTATTAATCTTCAGACAAACCAAAGGTATGTCTGAATAAACCCGTTTTTGGAATTGAGGCCAAACTTTATTAATTTCAATCATGTTTGAAAATCTTTGGTGTTGGACCGGACGGAAAAGGAAAGAAGGGGAGAAGAGGGAGGGACGTTAGAGAGAGGGGGGGGGGTAGTGGGAAGGGGGGGATAAGACCATGAAGCAGCACAGAGCAGACAGGTTTACTGGTTGTTTATCATTACGGTAAGATTCAAATGTAGTACAAAAAGGGCGGAGCCTGTTCACACACACTCAAATGTTATAAACACACCTGCTAGCTGCAAAAATGTCCACCTGTTGACATGTACACAAAACAGATAGTGTTCACAAACGCATACTTATGCCTTAAAACCAACTAGTGTGAAATCTTTCATTCATTCAATCATGCAAACTATTAGTGCAAAGGTGAGCTAACACCTGTGCTCAGGTGAGTGTTTATGTTCTTCTAAAATGGACGGTGGAACGTGAAAAGAAGGAGGGAGAGTGCCCAGCCACCCCCACACCAAGACCCCCGCCGCAGCAGCAGCGGCAGCCTGAACCCCCCAACGCCACACGACAGCAGGCAGGGAACAACCGCCCCCCGGGCGACCAAGACCACCACCCAGGCCAGGACCAGCAGAACCGCCGCGAGGCCCCCAGAGCCAGAGAGCAGGGAAGCACGGGGGAAAGAGAGCGGCGCCCCAGCCCAACCAGGAGAGCAGCCCCCCGCCGCGCCGGGAGAGCCCAACGCAGAGCCTCACCCGAGAAGGACGCCCACAGCCCCAGACGAGCACCCCATCACCACCAGGAGTTCTGGGCATCCCCCCGCCCCAACCCCAGGTACGAGCCAGGACCCCCGAAGGGAGACCCGCTCCGTCTCCAGGCAGCCACCCACTCGGCCCACGGTTGGTCCAGGGAGGAGCAAGGCAGGGGCCAGCCGCCCTCGCCCAGGAGGGGAGCACCCCGGGGAAAAAGGGGGCCCACAAGGGGTGTTGTAAATTTGGCCCGACCAGGCTCGGCCACAGTTGGAAATTTGGCGGGGCCCAGCGCTCAGGGGCAAGGACCAGAACCCACCCCCCAGGGACACGAACAACCCCGACTCAGGTGTAATGTGAACCCCCCCTCCCCGCGCGGAGAGAGCACCACAGGGCCCAGGAAACCGGCACCCAGGGGACACTGCCGCCGCTGCCAAGGGCCCCGTACCCCCCACCAGGGAAGGGGCAGGGGACAGATGGTCCTAGGTCCCACCTTCCTTGCAAAATGTGTGTTTGTGAGGGTGTGTGTGTGTGTTTGTGTTGGAATGTATATTTTGAGGGGGGAGGGGTGTGTGTACTAAGGGGGGTGCAGTTAAAATTGGCGGGTAGGGCACTGAGGGGACATCTCCTGATTACTCACAGTGATGTCCCCTCACCCTCCCCACCAAAGGGCCTTAAATGTCTAATATGAGGTTATATGAGGAAGGGGGTAAGTTGGGGACAGCTGGTGGGCTGTCCCCCGGTGGTCAAACAGCTGTCCCCCAGCCCCCCCCCAGCATAGGGGCCAGGCCCCCCAGCCCAGGGGTCCCATCCCCGGAGGCGCCGACACCCCAGGCCCAGCACCACCCACCCCACACAGAGAGAGAGGAGCCAGAAAGCGCCGGTCCCCCGGAGCAAGCCCAGGCCCCCACCCCCAAGCGCCGGCCCTAGAAGAGCTCTGGTCAGGCCTTGACGGGACCGAGGCAGCCAACCGGCCGGGGCAACCGCCGATTGCCTCAGCGGAGACCCCGACCCGTCAACCCCCCAAGGTCCCGTACCAATAGCGGTACCAATAGCGAATGATCTACATCTGACATTTCATCCAGCTTTGCCCATTTTTCTGCAGCAGACGCCCACATCCACCCGCATCAGCAGATGTGATGAGGATATAAGATTGAGAGTAGTTTCTTCCCCATGTCGCTGTGTGACCTCTGCAGGACAGGGACGTTGAACCCGAGGCCAGTATTTTCCACGATTCCTGCTGCTAATGAACCAGATCCGGTGGGTTCTGATGACAAAACGCTTCAAGGGTGGGGTCAGTGGGAAAACAGGCAAAATGTCAGGCCTTGGGGACTGCAGCCCAACACTCTCATTCTTTTCTTCTTTCTTTAAAATGTAATGCATTTGTTACTAAAATATATACATTTTTGCAATAACATTTTAAAAGTGATTCTTGTTTGTGATTTATGATTGTGATTGATTTATTTGGGATTTTTTTTTTGTGATTTATTTCTTTGGGATTCATTCATTTTTTAAATCAAAGCTCAACAGTTTTCTCTGCAACTGAATCTAAGAGAGTCTGAGTATTTGCAGGTACTCATGTAATCTGCATTACAGCCAGAACTTACACAAAGTGTGCAATGGACCGTACTGCAAGTAAGTAGTAAGTAATGTCTATTTATATAGCACCATACACAGACAGTACAAAGGGAAAAAAATTACAAATACAGCACGGTGAAAAATACATACAATTATAAAGTCCAGTCAGGCAGCTGTGGTCCATTCAACATGAATGGAAAGCCTGATTATAAAATCAGGATTCTTGTTGGCTTTCAAAAGGGAAACAGAGTCCAGGGAATGTAAGGAAAGTGGGAGTTTATTCCACAGTCTGGGTGCCACTGCTTTAAAAGTCTCCTTGAAACAGCAAAGAAAAAAATTTGCGTACAAAAAAAGTAATTCTCAGAAAAAGAAAAGAAAATAGCCCCAAAAATACAAACTGCGTAAAGGAGCAGAACTTAGACAGTCACACCTTAGTCGTGTTTTAATGCTATTTTTTCACTCTGGAATTTCAGACTGCACTGATAATGTTGCTTCAAAAAGCCCCAATCATCATTCCTCCCCCACCTTGTTTCATCAGATGATCATCCTAAGGTTTTTGGTTTTCTGCTCACTCTCTCTCTGAAACTGAGTGTATGTGACTTTGTAAACCAGTCATGATGATGCTGCCGTTCAGGAGATTATTTGCACCACTTTTAAAAAAATCTACCTGAAGAACTTCATACCTTTAGAATAGTGGACTCTGATGGAAAATGACTTCTTACTGTGTTCTAGAAAATATCTGCTTTTCATTGTTTTCTGAATGTCCATTTCTGGCTGATGACTTTATTCTATCTTTCATCTATTTTTCAGATGGAAATTAAAAATGTTTTTTGTAGATAAATTGTTTTTAAAGAAAGTCAAATGTATTTTACTGTAGCCTTTCAGATGACCATTTTATTTAATTTAAGGGTCAAAGTGACCCAACAGTCTCTCCTAATAGCACACACGTTACTGTCTGAAACTACAAAAGAATTTAATCAAAACTTTATAAAATAAATCATAGAAATCCTCTGTTTAATCACAGCTTTGTGTTGTATCCATGAAGCTCATGTTAAAACTTTAAAAGGCCTTCATGTAAAATTAGGATATTGTGTTTTCAGTTACTATGGCGGCAATACAAACATACAATAAACACCTAAAAACTTGTGATATTAGTGGAGCTCTGGGCTGTAAATATCTGTTTGTTCCCAAAACCAAAAAGAAGATCCAGCTTTTGTCTCTTTTTCTGCAGTTTAATGATGTTTTTTGCTGAAACTCAACTCTTCTTGTTTGTTCGTTTCCTCTCTTAGCCTTTTTGTGCGACAGAGAAACGCTGCATGCAGATATACGGCTCTGTGACGAGACCCAGACTTAAGAGAAAAAACCTCCTCCTTGCTGAACTCCTGTTGTCTTCCATAAATTAGACAATGCAGAGTTTTATGGTCACTCTTCTCTCCTGTGTGCTTCAGTGTTTATTGCCCCTCTGGTATTGATATTAAAATGCAGGAGGGGCTTGATGTATTTTTCTGTCATCTCTCTTTCTGACTTTAATAATACTATAAAGCTTCCTGCTGTGGACAGAGCTGGATGAAAAGAGGTGAATAAATTATAAAAAGGAGTTTAATATATGGTGTTGGTACTGTGTGTGTATATCACAGCCAAACGTGCAGATTCTAAATATGCAGCCTTTTGAAGGTGGGAGTCAAATAGGGTCGGATCCATCTAATTTTACTGACACCCGCTCACCCCGCCCCATCATTGGTGCTTGTCTTGTCTCACTGTCAGGATGGGGGGGGGGTGCTTTCTGTGGGGATGGCCCCACAGAAATGTCACAACATCCTACATTAAGTCGAGTCCGTTCAATTCCCAGTAAAATCACGAGATACTCTAAGACCGTTCAAGTTTACACGACTCATTTTAACCGTTCGACTCATATCCTAATTTGTGGTTGACGACACGATTCATTGTCGATATTGGTTCATTTTGAACGATCCCATTTGATCCAATCAGGACATCTTTAGCCAAAAGTACAGATTTCTTCCAGATCATCAAGTTAATGAAATCTGTGTCCAAACCAACCAGTAAACTAGAATGAATGTCAAATCCATTCACATGTTAGTTTCCTAAAGTTCACCACTGTTGTTTTTCCACATCCAAAGAATCCAAAGGGAACATTCTAGAACATTCGAGACACTGGATGGTCACATGACTTTATTCACAGTCTGTCCACACATTGGACTGGAATGATGGACTGATCCGTGTTGATGACATCACACGTGTTGTCTGCTGTGATTGGTGGTTTTACATTTTAGTAAAATAAACCTACTGTACCTCAATCCAGATGGTATTTTCCAGTATTAATTGAATCGATTTATTTCCTTTTATTATGGTAAAGGTGGATTCCAGTAACAACTTGTCTCAGACAGAAAAATCTGGTTGGATGGTAAGAATATAAATCGATTCATAACTGAAGTGGGAATCATCTTAACTAGTTATTCCTTTGGTGAAACGCCAAATGTTGAAGGGTCTATATACTTTACCAAATCCTGACCCTCCCATGAAAATGCTGTTTGTAACATGTTCTTGTGGCATTTTTATGATGATGGAGGACATATAAAAAAGCTTAAAGGGCCTATATCATGCTAAAAAAAACATTTATGAGCTTTTAAGTGTATTTAAATATTCATCCTTCACAAAAAGAAACCCCAAAGTGGTATTTTGATCCATTCACGCGTTTGTGAGGATTCCTCTAAAAACCAGCTCTCTGAGCTCCAGCCCCTCCCAACCCAGACACACCCACTTTCTCTGTGTAGCCAGCGGTGATCGCCTTTTAACAAAAAATACAATGTGAACAACCATCTTTGCAAAAGTTGGGATGTTGTTTGCAGTCATGCTGCTGAGGCCGACTCTAGGATGATGTCATGAAATGGGCGGCACCCACAAGGAGAGAAAGGCGGGGCTTCAGTGATCAAGTCGTCTTACTTCTGGATTTAATAAAAAATGTGTTCTTTTGTGTACCAAAAGTAATATATTATCATATACGTTCATATCTTTTATTATAAAAGGCTTAAGAATAGCATAATATAGCCTCTTTAAACTTAAAGTGCCAAAAAGCAGCAGTAGAGACCCCTGCGCTGCATGAACTTATTTTAATTTTTCTCTCCTGTTTATCATTTACCATGACAGCTGCAACAGGCCTTCAGTAAATTAGCAGTTGCCTCGCTTGGGTCAGCTTTCCTCTCACCTTCAGTGTAGAGAACAAAAAAAAAAGACGTAAGATGAAGCTATTAGTGTTTATACAAGGAGAAATGTGTAGAAATTTGTGGGTAAACTGAAAAAAATAAATAAATGTTTCCGGTCCTGGTTTCTTGAAAGGTTCGTCTCTCTTGAGCATCCAGTCTCATCCCAAGAGATGGGATGAGACTCGAGTGCACCAGAACGAACTGGACGAGCCCCCCCATGGCCAAGAATGTAGTCACCTTATACCCTTTGAGGTGCTTTTGGGAAAGCGGGCCTTTCTGTTCTGGTTTTACTGACACTCTTTCTCCTCTAGAGCGAGCGTCAGCTTACAGGAAGTGCTCGGGTAATGAAGCTGGAAAAGGCCCAGCAGCTGTCAGTCACACGGCTGTAATTCATTCACTTGGCACTTCTCCTGTCATTGAGTCTCCTGTGAAGATCCATGGCTGCCTTTTCTTGTAAACTGTCTTTTTCTGAAATTTGAATTCTAACCATTGCTGTTGGTAAAGTAGCAGCAGAGGAGGAATCGGATATTTCTCCTGGTTTTTGTCTCATCTCTCAGACATGCTGGTTCAGCAGAGCTATCTCTGTCGGGTGAACGCCAGTTTAATCAATCTGCAAAAACCAAAGGGAATGAAGCCCCCAGGGGGGCAGCGAGGTCAACTTAAAGTAGAATTTGGAGGTCCTCTGCTTTACTGGTTCTCAAATCGAATGGACCTATTCTGATGAAATAAATTGATCATATCGAAGTTGGAAAATACCATTTGGATTGAGGTACAGTAGGTTTATTTTACCGTAAAACCGACCAATCACAGCAGACAACACACATGAGTTGTCATCAACACGGATCCGTCCATCATTCCAGTCCAACGTGTGGACAGACTGTGAATAAAGTCATGTGACCATCCAGTGTCTAGAATGTTCTAGAATGTTCCCTTTGGATTCTTTGGATGTGGAAAAACAACAGTGGTGAACTTTAGGAAACTAACATGTGAATGGATTTGACATTCATTCTAGTTTACTTGTTGGTTTGGACACAGATTTCATTTAACTTGATGATCTGGAAGAAATCCAAGAATCTGGAAAACTGTTCAGTAGCAGGAATTTCTGTCTGGAAGTTTGGATGAAGAGAATCTGGATCCACTTTAGGTCAGAGGATCGGATCATTTAAAATAAATCAATATTGACCATGAATTGTATCCCCAAATACAAATTATGATCTCAATTGAATCGTTAAATTAAATCGTTTTATCCCAAGTTGTCACTTCTAAATAATACTGATAATGTTTACAGAACATTTTGTGGTTTTCCCTATAAACAAAGACGCATCTTGAATCCAAACCTGAAGCAGTCAGCCTCAAATCTGCTTCCTGGAGTCCAATGAGGCCCTCACCGCGTCATCTCAGTGGGAAGGGGTCAGGTTCAATCAGAGAATTGGAAAATATCATTTCTGACAGGAATAGATTTCGTTTGTTCAAACAATCTCTCCTACTAATTACCCAAATGGACAGGAGCTGTCAGGAGACAATAACTATTCCCTAATAGAATTTGCCCCCCAAGTGCAATTTAATTTTCTCCTCGGTGCTCCCTCCTCGGGTTTCCTCCTCGCCTTCCTGCCTCTCCCTCTCTCTGCTCTGGAGGCAAAAGCTTGGGGACTCTCGCTGCCATCCCTGCGAGGCTGTTTTCTCCCTGGAAGCCGGAGAGAAGCGGGGACCTGCTGCTGTTCCTCTGCGAACCCTGAGCACATCCTGCGGAAAAAAGGAGGAGGAGGAGGAGGAGGGAAAGGAGGTGGGAGGAGAGAGGCAACAAAATCAGCCATGATTAGGTAGGTCTGCGCGATGCCTACTGGTTCATCACGCATGTGGTAAAGTTCTGAGATGTGAATTTAAATAACTTCAATAACGAGCCTAAGAGGCCAAACAAATGTTGCACCAATGTGAGCGCAGATTTTTCGTTCCGGCTTGGATACGCGGGTCCAAATGCGCGCACACTGGAGCCCCGGGCTCTGTCAAACGTTCTGATTTGTCTGGTTGCGCGCGCAGTAGGGCCGCGTGGCGTCTTTAGGGCGTGCGGATGAAGGCGCAGTGTGTGTCTGGCTCAGTCAGACGGATCTGTGAATCGCGGATGTCAATGAACTGGTCCACTGAAATATTAGATCTAATTAGAGGTGGCTGGGTCAGCGCTGGTGGCAAAGGAGTCGCCCCCCGCTTGAAATATTGCCCAATAGCTGCTTCTCAACAAATTATTTCTCCTTTCGTCTCTGCGAGTATGAACCCAAACCTTTGAAATGATAGTTTTCCTCGTCAAATGATGAAATACAGGCCAAATCATTTGGCATGCAAGCAGTGACTGTTTCTGACCTTACAGATCAGTGGGGAGGTTTTTAATTCTAAAAAAGATGTCGTTTCTTGGACATGTCGTTTTGAAGATGAAAAAATAATCTGCATCCCATCATTATATGTCCCACATGTGCGTGCGCGCATCTGATCTCTTTCAGCTTTTTACATCCGTCAATTATTGTAATTGTGTTGCCCTTTTCTGACGAGTTAAGAGCATTTTTATCTGCGTTTTTTTCAGGGCAGCTTAAGGGGCCTCGATTACAACAATCAGAGTAATTGAAAAGTGAACTGGGTTGAATGATTTGGAGCGGGAAGGTGTGGAATGGAAATAAAATAGTGGGGGGACGCACTGATGAAGGCTGAAGAAGAGGAGAACCTCGTGGCAAAACGGCTACCTTGAAATCTGGAGTGGAATACACCTGTCGTCGTTTTAATCAGCTTGATGCGTTTTTACAAAATAAAATCCTAAGAATAGCTGCTGTGGGATTGAGAGTCTTGGTTTTATAATACCATAAAAGAATAAGTCCATATAGGAAACACGGTTGGCTTTGGATAAGGTAAATGGAATAAATCATGGCTGCAATTCTAGACATTTTTCATTTTATTAATGACAAAAAAGACAAGAATTCACTCTGGTGTGACCCATATTTGCGCTGCGTAAATCCGGAGAATCTGAGCGGAATCTGTTCCAAACGATTTTTTAATGCAAAAAAAACCCTTTGTTTTTATCAAATTGGCTAAATAATCCAGATGCGCCGTGACGTGCGCGTGCGCTTGTGTTTGGATCTGCAGACTGACTTGATGCAACAGCTTGTTTTGGAGGCGGCACAGCCTCGACAAACAGACTGCGCGCTTTTCTTTCCCTGCCTGAAGTAAATTGGAAGCGAAGATGGAGTTCATCTGGTCTGAACTTGCAGGCCTCCGGAGGGAATATGTTCCCGGCGAGTTCAGCCTCAGACGACGGGCTGCAAAATGAAGAGTGTCAGGAAGACTGCGCGTGGACTCCTAATCTTCATTCCTGTTTCTGCGCGGTCAGGAAGCGCGCACAGATGATGCTGACCCCGAATGTGTCAGAGAAAATGTTCCTTTCAGCTCCATCTGTTCAATTCTACAGGAAATGTAGCTTTAAAATGAGTCAAATTGACCTTTTTGGCCTTTTACTTGAAATGCCTTATTACTTCACCCGCTCACACATCAAAGTCTCACTCTGCACTTTGAGAACTGATTAAGGAAAAACCATCAGGGCCGCACAGACAGGACCTCAGACGATCCTCATTTTCCGACCTCTCCTCCTCCCCTCCGGATCGGCTCCTGCTGGCCCGGGGCCCCTCGTGAAGCCACTGCAGTGAGCTATTTCTGGTCTCCGTGAGCACGGTTCCCCCTCTCCTGAGACAGTTTTCATGGCCCACGTTCGACGCCTCTCCTCCTCTCCTTTCTCATCGTCGCCTGCACACCTATCCAGGATGCTTTCCGCCTCTGGGGCTTCCCCTTCTTGCGCTCCGATTGGCTCCATGTGAGGCTCTGGCGCGGTGACGTCATGCCCCACCGCCCCTGCAGCGCTGAATGGACCAAGCAGCCTTCTGATCCACTCCAAAAACAGCTCAGCACGGCGCGGCGCCGCACGGCACGGACATCCCTCTGGAAACGGAGGAATAATAGGGATTTGAGCCCACAGTGTGCAGGGTGGACACAGGCCTCAGCACCTTTTTTTGTTTTTAGCCCCCATACAGGGCAGGCCGGAGGAGTGGCGCGCGCGTCTGTATCCCGGTTTGGATCACAATGATGCAAAGTGCGGCGGTCCTGCCGACAGAGAGTCCCGTGAAGAGTTTACCGGAGATTCTCGGAGTGCCACTGCAACGTAAGACACCTTTCTGTCCTCCCCGCGTTTCTGCTGAGTGTCTGGCGGGAGCCGCGCGCGCTGTGGGGGTTTGCAGCATGGAGAGGGATTTATAAACGGGGAGACATTGAGGTGAAGAGACGGAAGTCCTGCAGGCCGGTGATGTGTCATGCTGTGAACACGCGGGCATCAAAAGTAGCTTTAGATGACCTTTTCCCGCCTTCTTCTGTCCCATTTAGCAGCCAATCGTCCTGACTGAGAACAACAAACGGCGCCATTTGATCCAGTCATATTGAATAAAATCAAAAGAATCATTTCTCTCTGTACTTTCATGTTCTCTGAGCTGTTAATTTGCAAACGAGCCTTCTTGGTCAGGAGATCAGACGCAGTTGTCATCATCAGCCATCAGACAAACGCTCTCTGACTTTGACTGACACTCATTGTTGGGTCAAATTAAAGGCCTCAGACGTTCAATTGGATCAGACAGCAGGCCTCAAACAAGTGCAACAATTACCAGGACTTGTTCAAATAAAGATTTCCAAGAGGTCATTACTGCGGATTTAGCAGCAAAGGTGAGAAATTCTTCACATCTGTTTGCTGTTTGTTAATCTGTGGGCAGCTGATGTTCGTCCTCTGACCTCATTATTCACCGGAAGGTTTGAATGTACAGATGGAAAAGAATCCACAGACACTGACAACCACGAGACTAAAATATTGATTTTAGAAAACACTGACTTCAAAAGATTAGAGAATATTCACAATTGCTTTAGTCAAATTTCATGTTTGCAAAATAATTCTGAATTGTATTGTTGTTGTTTCTTATGGAGGCTGCACAAATATGTGCCCAGCTCGTTCCAATCTGCACGTGCAGTCAGATTACTCGTCAATTTTAGATGCTGGATTCAGATTCTGCCACTCAGTCCCTGCAGCGCCGGGATTCATCGAGCCTGGATTATTTCAGGAATCAAACCGTACGGACCCCCCGACTCAGAACACCCGCATCCCAAACCAGAGGTGCGTTTATTCTCCAAAGGAGCAGCAGATGCTGCAGCCGGGTCTGAGCGCGTGCGCCTCCGCCACGTGAGCTGACGGGAGCGACGATGAGGAGTGGAGAGGTGGCAGCCGATAATCAGATAGGAAGGAGACCTCCCGAATCCACGCGCTCCTCTCCCCACACACGCGTGTGCGCGCACCCTGCACGCTGCCAATCCACGCGCTGCCAAGAATCGTGCTGCTGTCCTTTCAGCACCACTCCTCTCCGCCTCCCGAGCAGGCGCGTGGCTCCGGATGCCTCTCCGTCTGCGAAGGCCGGAGCTCGGATTCCCGCTCCCGCCCTTTCTCCTGTCTTCTGCGGCTCGCGCCAGTCCAGTTCCGCGGGTCTGCTCTTCCCGCCGCTGCAGTCACACCGAAACACCGGGACGTTTTCCGCAGCTTCAGCAATTTCATTTGAAAAACATGGACGGAGAGTCAGAATGGAGGGTTTTTCCCCACAGTTAAATGTAAATTTATCTTCGTATTTTAAAAATAAAAATCACATTTTAATGATAATTTATTACGATTTAAAAAAATATTTTCTCCAATTAAAAAAAGAAAGCTGTGTTTTTTTGGGGCGGGAAGGATCTTGACTTGCAGGCTGCAAAAACCTAAATTAAATATGATAACTGTAACGTGATTATTGACAGAGGATTTCATGCTGTGGACCCACAGTGAACAGCCACGTGGGTTTTCACACATTTAGTTTTATTATAATTATTTGTATGTCGTTGATTGACATGGTGCATGCTTATTTAGTTCAGAAAATAACTGGAGTTAATATTATTTTTTATGTATATTAATTTATTTAGGATTTTTACAACTAACCATATTTTTTATTTTTATAATTTAGGTGACAAAGAAATTTCTCTGTGAACGATTTTTGAAAAGGGCTTTTATTTTGAAGGCTATTTAAAATAATGAAAAAATAAAACATAGAGCTAATAGAGCCTACAGAAGAGATTATACGGTGACTTTTTAGGTTTGAAATCCTGCTGGACTTTTTTTTCTTTTTTCAATTACAAAGACATCAGGTGTAATCTGGCTTTGACCTGATTTCCATCCGGGAGCTTTTCACCCAAAGGCGCTGGTTGTCACCATGATGTCCATAAAATCATTAAGAGATTAATTAAGGTGGATGGAAGAGGCAAACGAAATTAAGACGGAGAAGAAAATCAATTTTTCGTCAGAGAAGATTTTTTTCCTCAGCAGACTGTCAGGACCTTGGACAGTGACGGACACGTGAACCAACCAGCGCGCGCTTTATTTGTTTTTATCAATAGAAAAAATGGAGCACTTTGATTAGATAAAAACGAAAATAAGTGAAATATATACTAAAACACAGTGAAAACCCACAAGATCCGGAATCTGCTACAACCACGGGTATAATTCTTAAGAGAATTTCTGAAATATTTACGCAATAGAAAATAAAATAAAACAAAAATTGTTGTGTAAATAGAAAACAGCAAAATCACACCTGGTTTTGTCATATTTCCTTTTAGTAAAATACTTTAGCTAAAACCATCTAAACGTTTATTAGACAAATGGAAATAAAGAAGCCCCCAAAATCCTTGGCGTCATTTGTTTCCTGGCATCTCCGTGACCTCCGTCTTGCTCTGGTTTCTCCTGGCAGAGATCCCTCAGTGCGCAGGCTGCAGTCAGCACATCCTGGACAAGTTCATCCTGAAGGTGCTGGACAGACACTGGCACTCCAAGTGCCTCAAATGCGCAGACTGCCAGACTCCGCTTGCGGACAAATGCTTCTCCCGCGCAGGCAGCGTCTACTGCAAAGAGGACTTCTTCAAGTAAGAGCGCCTCTTCACTCCTAGAGACATTGACTCCACTTCTTCTGTAGATCTAAAAGAATAAACACCTTCAGTAAAAACAACAACAACAACTTTGTAATTTACTTTAATTTTACACAATAAAACTACAATGAATTCTATATTTTATTTGTCAATATATATATATTAAATTCTTTTTAAGAAACTAGGATAGAAAATCAGATTAAAATATTTGGACTAATTTCTCACCTAAAATATCAGCATGAAGTTGTCTTTACATTCATGCTTGCTGTTTAATACTGATCATTTCTTTGCCTTCATTTATGCTGTAAATGCAAACCTCTTTTTACTTTACAACCCTTTGAGCAGTGTAGGTTTTTTTTTGTTCTGTTATTGGATTTTAAGGGCATGACGGGTTAAAACTGCCTTTGATTTTCATCCAAAACAGAATCAGCAGATCTGGGCTTTTTACTAAATCTAGTTTGAAATGTTTTACTTCTCAGAGCTTGAATAGAACCAAAAGCGCTCTAGAATCTAACCGTATTATCTGTGACCATGGGGGGGCAACAAGGTTTTTCCCTTTTGGCATTCTGCGATTCTTGAAGGCGGAATGAAAAACATAAAACCTGCCATTCTTTGGTCTGTGTGGTCTGCAGGCTTCACCCTCTCCTGTTTTTTTCCGTTGGTTGGCCCTGTGATTTAAAGCCTCTCCCGACTCGGTGTTTTATTGGTTTTCCTCTGGGTGTTTTATTGTGAGCACTTCTCCTCCTGCTCCTCTTCAACCTCTTCAGCTTTTAGAAAGCCCATCTGTAAACACATAATCATGCAAACACGCACAAACTTCAGGCCGACACAGTTCATGCAGAGCAATGGCCCTGTCTTTCCTTCCGGTTAAGAGAAATCTATCATCTCCATCGTGCACAGAAGCTTTTCCTCCTCTGAACGTTAATAACTTACATTAGCTTTAAAAATGTGTCATCATTTGGAGCCAAGAAGAAAATGGCAGCATTAGAATGTTAGCTATCTGTGCAGCCATGGTGGTTTGCTCTACTTTCTGGGTTCTTCATGTTTCCTGCAGGCGTTTTGGAACAAAATGTGCATCGTGCCAACAGGGCATCCCTCCGACGCAGGTGGTGCGGAAGGCCCAGGACTTTGTGTACCACCTTCATTGCTTCGCTTGCATCATGTGCAGCAGGCAACTCGCCACGGGGGACGAGTTTTACCTGATGGAGGACGGTAGGCTGGTGTGCAAGGTGGATTACGAAACCGCAAAACAAAACGGTGAGTGTGTGTGGAAAATGTTTTAAAAACGAGCCTGAAATGCACCACATGGAGATGAAACAGGACAGAGTTACATATCTGGTCACATTAATAGTAACGACAACAAATTTCTATCTATGTGATTCAGTGCTGAGAGGCTGAGACTTCACTTTACTGCATCAGAATTGCAAAAGAGCTCCATAGATCAAGCTGTATGCACTCATCAATGCAATGAAATAACTTCTGACTGTGGATCGTTGGTGTTTGTCGTTCGTGTGTGTGTGTGTGTGTGTTGTCTCTGTCCCTCCCTTCCCTCTGAGATTTCCATGCATCTCTGATTGATTATGTAAAGTGAGCCGATGCACTTATATGGTGCGGCTCCAGTAGCTCCATTTCTATGCCACTGAGTAGATTTATGTCCTCCACTGTGGGAGTGGGACAGATGCACAAGGACGATAATACACTCCACTGCATGACCACTTACTTCTTGAACACACACACATGCTCTCCATACAAAGGCAGCATTTGGTGAGGTTTCAAATGTAAAATAAAAGTCAAAAATGTTTTTTTTTCCAGACGATTCCGAGGCAGGAACCAAGCGGCCCAGGACCACCATCACAGCCAAGCAGCTGGAGACCCTCAAAAGTGCCTACAAGAACTCGCCAAAGCCAGCACGCCACGTCAGGGAACAGCTGTCCTCGGAGACGGGACTCGACATGAGGGTGGTGCAGGTGGAGACTTTCTACCTTTTTGTGGGAGAAGAGCAAAAACAGTCAGTTTCTGTTAACTGATAATAGCTATGAGAAAACTTTCACCACACTTCTATTTTTGATGCTCCTTCAAACTTAAAACACAGAGTTTTCAGTGTTTCTGTTTCAATTCAGCTTCATTTGTGGCCTTTATTCTTTAAATCTGGAAAAAAAGAACATTTTAATCTGAAAATGAACAAATATTTTGAATTTGTCATGACAATGATAACATTTTGGTTAAAAAAGCTAAATCAAAATTGTAAACCACACAACAGAAATAGAATTACAGTTTTAGAACACAAAACAAAAACAAAAGTTTTTGCTTTTTAAGACATTGTGTTGTAATTCGATTGACTAAATCTTAATTTTAGTTTTTATTATAAATCACTCCAACAGAAAAATCTGTTTTGTGTCAAACTAAAGAGTTTTTAGAGCTGAGGTCAGAGCATTTTAATCATTATTTCTGTGTGTGTTTCAGGTTTGGTTCCAGAACCGGCGAGCGAAGGAAAAGCGTCTTAAGAAAGACGCAGGACGCCATCGCTGGACTCAGTTTTATAAAAGTGTCAAGCGCAGCCGAGGAGGAGCCAAAGTGGAGAAGGAGAGCTCGGCGGATGACGCAGGACTCAGCGACAGTGAACTCAGCTTCAGAGGTTAGTTTGACTTCTTTTCTGAAATGACATCAGAGGAAAGAAGTTGTTAAATTTACATTTTCTGCTGCTGGATTGAGGGATTCCTACAACAAACCGGGCTTTCTCCATCAATGGCAATCCTCTCTCGCAAATTCAAGATGTCGTTCTCGATCCCCATTTTCCCTGCAGATGCCTCATGCTTCTGTTTGTCTTCTTGATGGAGCTTATTGGAAATGAGGGAGAGGACTTAGAAGGATGCAAATGGCATTTCAGACATCCTTTTGTTATTTAATATTTGCAGCCCTCATTTTGGATGGTCATAAAAGTCTCCTAGCCACTTTAAAACTGAAGGCTGTTTTTATGAGAAATGAAAACTGGTGACAGAAACTCCATAAAGCACGTGAGGCTTTTAGTCAATTAGAGAGAAAGCGCTCTGGGTCTTTGTTGTTACTGAATCGATGAAACAAACATTTTGTGCTGCAGTCACTAGAATATAGAAAAAAATAGTGAAAATACACAATTTACTTTTATTTGATTACCGTATTTTCCGGACTATAAGTCGCCCTTTTTTTCATAGTTTGGCAAGGGGTGCGACTTATACTCCGCAGCGACTTATTTTAGAAATAAATTGAAATAAATACATTGTTAACCCTCCTGTTAAGTTCATTTGTGAGGAACAGAGATGATGTTCCTGGGTCAATTTGATGTATGAGGTATGTTAAGTGTTAAGAGGATGTTAAGTGACTCAGAGAATCAGCAAACCTTTTTTTTACAGTAAGATCTTGAAGGCTAACAACATAATATTGTATTTTCCAATGATTTCATAGATTCAGAAATGCAATAAAAATGACAACTGTTTCTACAAATACAGGATGAAAACAGAGTATTAGTTGGACAATGATGCTTCATGAAAGGAATAAATAAATAAGTATGAGAAAGAATTACTGTGAAATTATGAGATAAACAGTCTGCTATGATTGTGTCATATAAGTTTGTGCAAGTTATTACTTTTTGGTCCCAGATTTTGTCAAATAAATTTCCTGTCAAAATGCGACTTATAGTCCAGTGCGACTTATCTGTGTTTTTTTCTACTTTATAATGCATTTTTGGGCTGGTGCGACTTATACTCCGGAGCGACTTATAGTCCGAAAAATACGGTAATCAGTTAAGTATTAACATAGATGCAGCACTTTGTCTCATTTCCAGCACTTTACCTAACAGATGAGATGTGAAAGGAAAAAAATTAAGTTTTTTTTCAATTGTTTATTTCAAGCAATCAAATAGGAATAATACACAAAAACAATACAATCAGCAGTTATACATTCATACAATAACTAATCAAATTTTGGATAATTAGACATATTAATAAATATTGCTTGAAAGGGAGTGGAATGAAGCGGACTTATATAATCCCACCCCGTTATACTATAACCATTTTATGTATGAAACGTTGCTTTGGAGAGAACTGAGGCCCACAGTTGAGTCTGCCCTCATTTCCCATCAACTAAAAAAACATCCGTAGTAACAACATTTACTATTGAACTTCTGCAAAAAGTTGCACAGTAATTTAAGATAAAAAAAAGGAAAATACTTAAAAGCATTTATCTTGACAAGGATTTTTAACCAGCAAAAGATTAAGGAGTAACAAGGATGTTACAGCCTTTGCCACAATCATAAAAAAGAACAAGATGAGGCGTTTCCAAGACTCAAAGGTGGAATTTGGACTCACCAATCAGACTTCCTTTCAATTCCTCCAGATGAGGAAATATTTTGACAAAGAAATGAGACCAGAAGAAGGGAGGGAACAAAATCCGGTTTAGAGGCAATAATTGGAGCATACCAGCAAATAAAAAAATATTATTATTATTATTTCAAAAGCCTCATTTCATGTCAGAAAAACACAACTTTATCCGTTAAAAAAAGTGGTAAAAGGAAATGTCCATCACTGCTTCAGATGAAGAATGGTATTGAATGTGTGCTTTAGGTCAGCATGATATGCAGAAAACCTGTGATATTATGTATGTTTCACTGCAACACTTTAATTTAAATAAGAGTTAACCTTCGACCACATAGGAGGCGAATATTCAACATAAAAGAGCTCCATCCGATTGGTCAACAACGTGAAGCCGTCCATCCGATTGGTCAAATGCATAACTGGATTTATTTGATTCGTGAAACACTTTAAACTTTCATTAAATTGCTAAAACAATCTTATGGCAGCTTGCAGGTAACCACTTATTGCAATTTCTGCCGTCGTTTGCGATATGCGTGTTGCACAGCTTGATAACGATAAATTTATGATTTACTGTGCAGGGCTAGTGTGCGTTAACTCAGTCTTCTACCACATCACTGAAATGGAGAGAAGTGAACTGGAAAAATCTTGTGCGTATTCGTCTTTACTACTCCTTCAACTCAAAGCAAACAATCTGCAGAGAAGATGAGCAAATTCAAGAAAAAATGGGACAAATGGACTTATATAAGAACTCTCTGGTCGTTGCATGACCAGACAGACAGACAGACAGACAGACAGACTAAAATTAAATTAAGTAAAAAATCGTGAAATAGCTTCAAAATGAATAAATGCATTAAAATCCTAATTCCCAGACTGCATCATCCACAGACAGTTTCAAACCAACCAAGCAGTGACTGCATTGTCACTGCTCCGTGTGCTGCAAAGCATGATGGGTGCTCAGGTGCTGTGTACTGACAGATGCTGTCTCCTCTGCAGACGACCAAGTCCTGTCAGACCTGGGTCACACCAACGGGTTGTACGGGAGTGTGGGTGACGTGACCAGCGGCGGCGTCCTGAACGGAGGCTTCTCTGTGGACGCGGCGGGACAACCCTTCCATGACATCAGAGCGGGAAGCCCTTACGGTCTCCCACACTCTCCGTCCTCCATCACCTCCCTGCCTGGCCACACCCCTCTCCTCAACAGCCTGGGCTTTAACATGGACGCTCTCGTGGCGCAGGGGGGGCCGGGTGGCGTGGGACAGGCTCTGAGGGCCATGGCAGGAGGCCCCACGTCAGACCTCTCCACAGGCAGCAGTACTGGATACCCTGACTTTCCCACCAGCCCAGCATCGTGGCTGGATGAGATGGACCATTCCCAGTTTTGAGGCTTGAGACTAAAAAAAGTTCAAATAAAAAAATAAAAACCGCCAGGAGGATCCACCTGGAGACAGAAGATTTTCTAAAACCTTTCTTTGTATTTCCCTCCAAGACTTTTGTGGCCATGCTTGAAGAGGAGAACAGAGAAAAGTTTGGCTCCCGGTCCTTCAGTGAGGTAACAACGAGATGTGCAAACCAGACAAAAGCAGCGAACAACACTTCCTCAGACTGTTCAGTCTCCACAACATCATTAGATTTACCTGACATCTCTTTTCTTCATTTCATTCATTTCCCTTTGTGAGCAGCGGAAGCTCACAGGAAAAATAAGAAAATCAGACAACCAGTGTCCAAAAAAGACAAGATTAGGGCTCCGATCTGCTATTGAGTTGGACTGCTGTTTGGTGAATTCAGAGCCTTTTCATTGGCAATGCACTTTACTCTCCTCTTCTTATTCTGAGGAGGGAGACATATGCACAAGGCAAAAACACAGTGTTTCATGGAGAGAAATGTGAAAGAGCTGTGGCACAAGTGTGACTTTTGAAACATGTTGATCTTTTTTTAATCATGAAACGCAGCGAAGCCGAAAGGAAGTAGATGGTCATCCCTACAAGGTCTCTGCAGAAATCTGGGTCTGGGTTTGTTCAAGCAGACGGTATAGTGTCGGTTAGAAAGCTGTTAGCACATCAGAGCTCATGGGTCACTTCCCTGCAACCACTATGTTTAAAGTCCCACTCTGATCATCTTTTTATCTATTGTAAAAGCCTCCCAGTGCTCTTTCAATTGTGATCATGCCATTTTTTAAGGCAAAATCAAAAGAACTATTGTTTTCTAGGACATAGTTTCTGCAGAACAGCAGTAGTTCTTTAGAAATTTGCCTCTGAGTTGTGGGCAGGACCTTTGGTGCGGCCCCACTTCCCTTCCCCGTTGAACAGCGTGGCGGAGCAGGAAGCTTGCGGCCCCCCGCCCATCGTGTTTTCTAAAACAGCATTTTTTACGTCTGCTCCTGATTCACAACAGTTTGAAGAAAGAAATACTCAGAAATACAACTCTAAGCTTATTTTTCATCGTCTATCATAAAAAAAATGCAGCAATAACCTGTTAGAAACACCCTTTTCATCAGAGTGGGGATGTAAATGACGCATCACCATCTTTTCAGTGCAGAGGAGTGTGACTTTGAGAGTTTTCTGTTTACATGGCTAAAAGTAAATCTGACCACCAAGTGTCAGAAACAACAAAAGGATTTGGTTCTGACTCTCTTCAGTCAGAGGCAGCCTTCTTTCAAAGATCTTCTCAGTCCAGCAGCTCTGGCTTTGCCTGCAATCAATCTCCTTCCTGACCCCACATGTGCTGTCTGTCTGCCCCCCCGCTGCCGTGTCAGAGGGATTACTGCATCCGGGCCTGATCCGGGCCTGATCCGGGCCTGATCCGGGCCTGATCCGGGCCTGATCCGGGCCTGATCCGGGCCTGATCCGGGCCTGATCCTTCATGTGTGTTTCACATTTAGAGCGCCATCAACTGCACTTGGAGATGAACACAACAGCTGAAACAAACAAATCCTTCACTGTCACAGATTCTTATGAAGCGTTTGTTCTGGAAGTTTGAGAAAAGCAGCGAGTGTTTTCATTTTTACAGGAATTCAGTTCTTGTAAGTCATCCCTCAGAGTTTACGTCACTTTTTCATTAGCAGCTTGAAAAGACATCAGAGTTATTCTTTGTTATAAAGATTCAAGTTAAAATGGAAATTCTTATTATTTAGCCACATAAACCTTCATGGCATGACCTAAATAAATAAGACACACTTTTTTGATTCAGTACAACTTTATTTTGATCAGTATTACACTGTGTCAACACTTTTTGCTTTGTATTTACAAAAAAAACTCAAAATGAAGACCAAATTCAGAAAAATGATTAGATTCTGGTACAAAAACTTCCCTTAGTTATCATTTTATTGTTTGTGTTTCTTGGGTCACCGCTGTTGCTTACATTCATAAAGGACACACCAGGTAAATAAAACCAGATTGATTTGAATTGCATCACAGAACCAGCTCATTTTATCATCCAGCTCTTTTTTTCACTGTTGGTTCAGAAACAAACTGTCTCCAGGTTTTGCTTTGTTACATCCGTGTTGCTGCAGCATCGAATGGTTGTAAATTTTGTACAGTTTAAAAAAAAACGTGTTGATTGTCTTGTTTCATGAGTGCTATTTATTATTGCCATGTGTCTTTGAAAAAGATGTAAAGAGAGCACTGAATTTATTCATTTATGCCTTCTGTGTAATGTTATGAACTATGTACAGTCAAATCTATATGAGGAAAATAAAGCTGACATGTCTTTGGGTTACCTTGGGCCGCTCTTCTCTCTCGTGAGCTCGGCTCGCAGTGATGAATGTGAGACTTAAGATTTTCTGTTTCGCTTTAGTTTCAATGTATCAAAAGAAAAATGTGAGCAGTTGGTGTTTTTATTATTTTGCCTTATTGAAATACTCTTAGGGCCAGTTATCCCACAAATTCATTTACCCATTGAGAGCATTTACCACACACTTAGGCCTCTATTCAATTGTGGAGATCCATTTAGTACCACCAACAGACAGTGGTCAGTTGGTTAACAGTGATTGATGTCGTTTTCCTCTCTCGCTTTCAGGGTGGGGTGACAAGAAAGATGCATGGAGAGGAACAATGAGAAGGGAAAGATGGGAGGGAAGGGAAGCAAGTGCAGAAACAGATGTCCTGCTGCTGCTGCTGCTGCTGCTGCTGCTGTTCTGCTGCTGCTGCTGCTGCTGCTGCTGCTGCTGCTGCTGTTCTGCTGCTGCTGCTGCTGCTGCTGCTGCTGCTGCTGCTGCTGCTGCTGCTGTTCTGCTGCTGCTGCTGCTGCTGCTGCTGCTGCTGTTCTGCTGCTGCTGCTGCTGCTGCTGCTGTTCTGCTGCTGCTGCTGCTGCTGTTCTGCTGCTGCTGTTCTGCTGCTGCTGCTGCTGCTGCTGCTGCTGCTGCTGCTGCTGCTGCTGCTGCTGCTGTTCTGCTGCTGCTGCTGCTGCTGCTGCTGCTGCTGTTACCCTTAATCCCTGAGCTAGTAACTAATTCTATAGTGCTTTGTTAAATAGGAGGAAATGTGCTTTATAGTCAGGCAAAGCGGGACCAAATCAGATCTTTTCGGCCTGTACGTCATGTCAAATCCATCTGTTTTAGAATATTAGTCCATTGTTTTCTTATTCGGACCAACAACAAATACGACTAATGCACCACCTTTCTCCCTTTTCTCTGTATTTTAGAATTAGAACTACACTAAAGACATGAAGTCCCTTTGATTATTATTGATTTACAGTTCATTTTTAAGAAAATAAAAGCACAGAATGCTCAGATAATATTTTTACAGGCTAAGTTAAGGAATCTGGTTGGAAGTGTTAAAAATGTGTTTCTGACAATTTTATTATTTATCATATTTTCAGCTCTGATAGGGAAAACAATGAAAGTCTTAGAAATGCTGCAAAGCCATGAAGTGATAGCAAGAGTATTGACCAGAGCTGCAAACGGAGGAGAATGTAATCCTGAAGAAATCTGATCAAAGAAGCAACTATTGAAACAGACACAGTGAAAGATTCTCTACTGTTTTGTAAATTCCATCAAACGAATTATGTGCTGTAACACCTTTAGTACCATTTTGCAAAAAATACAGAGACAAATCGTTTCAGCCTGAAAAGTCAACCATGTGATTGTATTACAAAACTTTGGGATGTTGACATTTCAGATTTGAAGGCCTGAAAACAGGTTTGGCTCCACAAACTGCAGTCTGGACACTGTTTTAGCAGATTCTGCAACCCTTTTTTATCCTAATTCTGGATTTATTTCCTTCATCAATGTGTTGGCTAACTATTTACAATGACACAATGTACATTTGTATCAATCACTTCTATGCAGAAATTCAGAACATTTGACTGAAATCAAGCCAGAAACCCAAACTTCAGTCTGATTGATTCCTTTGTTTCTGCATTATCAAAGCAAAAAAAGCAAGCTCACAGCTCAGTTTGGAGTTTGCACATTTTATTAAAATGGCACAAATTGAGCTGATTTTTATTTAAGCATTGATTGGTTGGGCATGGACATTAATGTATAGGCCCTAGCAGAACTGTCTTACAAAGATAAAGAGCCTCACAGACGGTTAGGATAATTTACACGCCACTTACAGCGCTAGTATACAAATAAATCTGTGGAAACCCCACCACTGTTGCTTTCGCAAAGATGACAAACACAAGCACAAATGCCATTATCATCGATTGCAAGGCTTTTATTACAAACTTCCTGAAGGAAACAGTTTCCGTCTTCCATCTGGAGAGAAAAGGGAATAAATTAACATGCAAAACAGTGAGGATTAGTTTTGCACTGACACTCACTCCCGCAGCATTAAGAAAGGGTATTTTTCTCCTAAAACATCCCCATCTCACTGTGCAGTGAACAATGATCAGCAGCATGACTGATTGAGCATTAAAAAGGGGCTGGAGCCAAACGTCGGCCTTTCAATGACAGCCTCAAGGTTGTCAGCAGTTTTAATTTGAAACGGCGACTTTTCTGCAGCAAAAGTCTTTTCAGGAGTCGCTGTGTTCCAGGACAAGACGGCTAATGAAAAAGATAATTGTGCCGGTGTTCCACTCATTCCTCCCATCCTGTGGTGTCACTGTGCTTGCTAAGTTTTCTCCTTTCGGGTCTCTCAAACTAGGAACACAAACCGTGGGGGGGGAAGTGGTCATAGTTGTTCGTATTGTTCTGATTTTGGCGATTTTATAGATGTATACCGTGGGAAACTAAGTATTTGAAACCTTTTTAAACTCAATCTATGTTATGTTAATTCTCTGTCATTTTACTCATGAAATGCACTTTTTTATTGATGTTATTTGATCTACAGTCTCTCGGTGGTCAGTAGGACAGAGGAGGAAAATGAGCCAAGGCTACAATCCTGCTTATTTACAGTGCTTCTCTTTTTTAGAGCACTTCTCACTGTTTTGTATGCATTGTCCCTTTATGAAATAAATACAAACAAATACAATAAACACAAATACAATGGCTGTCAATAACTTCTAAAAGCCCAAGTCTTCATGGTTGATGCTGAGCAGAAACACGTTCTGCTGACTGTTGAGTTTGCAGACTCTTGTTTGTGTGCGTCAGAAGATGAAGATTAAAGATGGGGTGCAGGGAGGCAAACAGCTGCATCAAGAGCGGGCCAAAGTACAAACGCAGTACTGCTTTTTAACGGGAAGAGGATAAAGGAGGGGAGAAAGGAAAAAGAGGAGAGGTGGTGTGCAGAATGGTGATGAGCCAGGGGGGAAAGGATCACCCAACTGCTCTAGTTTTACAAAAAACATTTGATTATAGGACCCTCCCATTTAAAGTAAAAAAGGTTGAAACTTCCCAACCTTCTCAAGAGATGAGTGAAGTTAAAGCAAAAAAAAAATAAAAAATAAAAAAAAAAAAATAAATAAAAAAAAAAAAAAATATATATATATATATATATATATATATATATATATATATATATATATATATATATATATATATATATATATATATATATATATATATATATATGATTTCCAAGGACATCTGCAGGAGATCATGAAGTGAAATGTCTGAGGAATGTCTTATTTTTATAGTAAAAGGAATTCTGCGATCCTGTTCAGCAATTTTTATGTAAAAGATGATGAATTTGATGAATGAAAAATAGACAAATGTTAGTCTGTAAAATAATTTGAAGGCTCTTGTATGATTCCTTCAATCAGAAACACTCTACACTTTAAAAACGTGAAAATATTTGAGTGTCAAATGTTTTTTACTTTTAGTTGCCAAACAAGTAAAACCTACAAGAAGTAATACAATTTTACTTTAAATGATTGTTTTTGTCATGTCAACGTTTGGGAAGATTGTATAATTGACTCCATTAAAAATTGTTTTAACTTGTAATGATGTGTTGCCCTGTGATTGACAGGTGAGCCATCCAACTGTGGGCAGGACGGGCTCCAGCATCCCTTTGATTCCAAGAGGAATTAAACTGGTTCTGAAAAATGGATGGATCTCCTAATGTCTGACATCTTGTCTAAATGTTAGCTAATAAACTTTTTACTGTCTTAGTTTGAACAAAAATGAAAAGAGTGGCCCGGGAAGAGACCGGCGTGAGTGTGTGTTTGCAGAAGGAAGGAGCGGCAGTGTCAAAAGTGAAAAGGCTCTGAGGAAAATTGAAGCTCCATAATGGAAGCATAATGGGCTTAGTGTCAGTCCTGCAAACAAGCTGGAAGGGAAGCACAACTGCCGTCATCCTCTCTTATCTCAAGGCAGCGTAACAGGGTTTGGAAAATAACAACCAGACAACACCGAGGCCTGAACATACTTTAGAGATGCACCAACAGGATAATGGCGAGATGTGGATGGAATTCATAACAATGAGATGCTCTCCTTCAGTGTCTGTGTGCAGTTGTGGGGGAACATGTCACAGACTTACTCTGAATACCCAAAAGGTTTTCTATTGAACTATACAAGCTTTTTCTCAAAATTCATGCATTTTATTATTCTGTCATTAAAAAAGATTCTTCGGCTGAAGTTTTTCTCAAGCAAAAGATGAAAATAAGTAGTACCATCCCTATTTTGTTTTTTTACGGGAGCCCAACGGTTTGGGCATGACTACAGACTCAGAAGGAGGGAATTCTATTCTTGTTTCATGTAGTGCATGAAACTAGCACTGTAACAGAGCTGGATTTGAAGTGGTGCCAGTGGTACGGACTGCAAGTAACCAGACCACTTTTGGATGCGTCAAAGAAGATTTCCAGAAATGAGGGTCAGAGTTGAGAAAGAAAACAACGGCCATGCATAGCTGAGAAAAGAAAAGATAAAGCTTAGTCTCCACTTTCAGCCCACAGATCTTTATGGAGGAGAAGTGAAGAATCAGGGTCAAGAATGAGTGAATCTTCAGACGTTGGACAGAGAGTGCATCAGCCAACGCATCACCACTAAACATACAGAGAACGTGTGCAGGCGTCACCAGGAAAAGCAGACTTAGATGCCTCAGACGAGGCATTACGGTTGAGGATTTACTTGCTGTGTTTCCCTTAAACCTTTAACAAAAACAAAGCATGTCAATAATCCAAAGTAGCATTTGATGATGATTGCATAAAGATAAAATAGTTCATAAAGAAAGAAAACAAGCAGAGCAGTTAAAGACCCATGTTTTTGGTGTCTTAACGTGTTTTTGTAGGATTTTCTGATAATGGAGGACATGTATTAATATCAAACTTGCAACTCTGCAATAAGGAAGTAGAGGGAGAAGGTGTTCAGATTTTCTTTGATTACCTTTTGGTTTGTAATTAATTGAGTTGTTTTGTATTTTTTGCCTGTTTGTTTCGTTTACAGGAGTTGAATATAGTTTCCATGAACGCTGTATCTTTTGTTATATTTGTTTTTGTTTGGTTGAAGTGAATTTCTTCTTGGGTTGGATCAGCCAATTCATCTAGAGTCCATAAAAGGTGGAGGATCTCATTGTGGGAAGGAAGCTGAAGAGGGAAAGAGAAAGCTGTGCAGAAAATGTGCAGTTTTTTCCAATAAAGACCTATTGTTCCAGAACTTTCTGGACGTCTGCCTGATACACAAACCAGGTCGCTCTGGTCAAACTACATTGTGATAAATCCTACTTTTTAAAGAATTGTTTCTCAATAAAGAGGGGAAAAAGGTTGGATTTTCAGTCTTAAAAGTAGATAAGGTGTTTAGTATTTTGAAATGTAATAAAAAAAATATCGTGTGTCTTTGCATGTTGTACAAGTACATGAACGTTTGCTTTATACAGTCAGAATTGTTGTCTCACACCAGCTCCAAAAGTTCCATGGAAACTAACTTTGAAAACATTCAAACTTGACTTTACAGAAGTTTTTTATCTGCTTATATAAACTGAGTTATTGGTGAATTTTTTAAAAATGTCTTTAATTTTCCCCCGCGTTCTGGTCCTGGATAAGCAGAGGAAGATGGATGGATGGATCTTTAATTTAAACCAGAATTAAATGTAGCAAACTAATCCTAACCACATGATAGGGAACTGACCCAGACCATGATACAACCACTACCACTTTCAACTCTGAATGATAAAAAAAGAGTTTTTGGTTTTTTTGCTCCCGACAAAAGAAAAAAGAATTGTTTCATCTATTTTATTGTTCTCAGACTGTCATCTTTTTTGCTCAAACAGCTTAAGTAATTATTTGAACTACAAGTTTTGAACCCCCACCATCATATTGGAGGGTTCAAACGCTGGTTTCTAGACCTGATTCACATGATGGCTGTTCTTTCAGACCAGCTACTACAAGGTACATTTTTTCTTTAAATAAGCCCCCCCCCCCTAACTGAAAATGAAAAAAGTCTGTATGAACAATATCCAGTCATTCTTATCAATGTGTCATCAATAAGAATTAAATAAACACAAATAAAAGTCTTTTATGATCTCTCAGATTTCACCTATTCTGTGATCATTCTGGGTTTGAACACAGAGATAATTGATTTCCTGGCAACAGTAAACTATTTTCAGACTAATAAGAGGAAGTTGAATATTTTCCCACGACACACAAGTGCCCTGCCACACTGGTGGAAAAAACTGAATAAATAATGAGTCAAAACTCTTTTCTTACCATCTTAAACTTGCTTTTCCCTTAAACGTAGTCAATCAAATGTTACATGTCCACATTTTAGTAGAGAATAAAGTCAACTTGAAGGCAGTTCATGGCTAATATCGTTCAGAGTCCAGAAAAAGGCTGCTGCAATCAGTTTAGGGTTGGACACAGACGAGACCCTATAATAAGATCAGGGAATCAAATACACTTGATCTGTAAAGTCCACTCAGTTTCCAACATTGATTCCTTAATAAAGATGATGTCTAGACCAAAAAGGACGAATATTTGATTTGCCTTTGATTTACAAAACACAGAACTAATTTTCTTTTTGGTATGGAGGAAAAAATATGTTCAATGAATTTGATTATCTGGAAAAATCTACAGTATTTAGTAAAAAAGACCTGAAAATAATGTTGATCTTCAGGTATGAGGTACAGTATCATCATGTGTTATCCAACATTATACCATAATACATACTTCATCAGCCATTAACCCTTTCATGTATAATCATTTGTATACAGTAGATTGATACTTTTACTTTTATTTTATTTAAAGACTTCTTTACTAAGCAGCCCTCATTTTAATATTTTAAAAAGCTGACTTTGTGGTTTTTGGTTTCTCCTGTTAAGTTTCAGTTTTCCATCCATCCATCTTCATCCGGTCCTCCAGAACCGGGGTCGCGGGGGCAGCAGTCTAAGCAGAGATGCCCAGACTTCCCTCGCCCCAGCCACTTCCTCCAGCTCCTCTGGGGGGGGCCCCGAGGCGTTCCCAGGCCAGCCGACAGACAGTCTCTCCAGCGTGTCCTGGGTCTTCCCCGGGGCCTCCTCCCAGTGGGACATGCCTGGAACACCCCTCCAGGGAGGCGTCCAGGAGGCATCCGGATTAGATGCCCGAGCCACCTCAGCTGACTCCTTTCGATGTGGAGAAGCGGTTCTACTCCGAGCTCTCCGCAGGTGACCGAGCTTCTCCCCCCCATCTCTAAGGAGCGCCCAGCCCCCCATGGAGGAAGCTCATTTCAGCCGCTTGTATTCAGGCTATATACAAGTTTCAGTTTTCATTTTATTAAATGTTAGATTATCCATGAATGTTTTAGTGTAGGTGCATGTAAATAAATCCAACTCAATATCCGTTTGCTGCTGTGAGACACTTTAGCAGAGACAAGAAAAGCCCAAAGCTGCTTGACTGAAGACTTTAATCAAGAGACACGTCAGAAGATGAAAACTGAACTGGGAGAAAACTGGAGGTGAAGTCCCAGGACACCTCAGGAGTGGCTGAAATGCATGTTATGGTTATTTGGAAGCCTTTAATTTGTCTATGACAAAACATCCCTGCTGGAGTTTCTGGTGGTCAACAGTCTGCGTGAAAGCGGATTTTTTAGGGGACCTGAAAGCAGACAAATCCTCTCAGTGATGATCGCCTCCCCTAATATTGCAAACAAAGGTGTTATTTGACAGAAAATTGTCAAAACTGCCTCAGTCCAACATCTCAGCATGGTCCACAGATCTCTACGGTTGAATGATCAAATCCCACAGTGGAGATGCTTCCTATGCAGACTGTACATTCTCATGCAGTGCTCCTCATTAAATGGTACAGTTACTGTTCTTCAGTGGAACTACAGAGTCATCTCAGAACCTGGAGTTAAAAGGAAACAAACCATTTCAGGTCTACAAACTACAGCGTCTCTGGAGGTGATGGGGGGCGGGAGCGGGGGTGAGATGTGGGACGGGGTCAGGGCCCGGCAGGAGACAGGAAGGCCGCTGGTTTAGCCTTTTGGAGCAGTATACTGACGCAGGAGGGAGGAGATGGCGCTGGATTCGGTCACCTCCTCAGGAAGAGAGCCCTCCATGTCTTTGATGGAGGGGTCCGCCCCCGCTTTGAGGAGAAGCTCTACGATCTCGCCAAACTCGCACGCCGATGCTGACAAAATAAGAAGACAGAAGACAAAAATTACAACGAGGTAAGGTCCAGAACCGGTCAGAACTTAGTGGAGTTAGAATTCATAAAGGGAACAATTTAACCGTCAACAGGCTCCTTTAATGAATCAAATAAACAGCACATCACCATTAGATGAGTGCAGAATGGAAAGGTGCCGCTCCCTTTCTCTACAAACTGCAGTTTAATGCTCCACATGTTTGCGGTTAATGAAAAGCCCATCTCCGGCCCAGCACTGACACTTGGACCTGAGCTTGCCTTAAAGCCTCCACAACTGCCCCACTGGCAATTTGTGCCCCGCTAAAAGGGTCTTCCGTGTCCCTGTGCAGAGTGGGGGAGGCTTGCACTTTCCTAACCCAGTTAGTGGGTTCCTTCATTCCTGATGCACCTCCTGCATCTCTGGCACCGCCCCCGCTCCTTTCCCCCTCCTGTTGTGAGTGCTTTTCTCTGTCTTTGTCAATCGCCGGCCCTTTTTAAAACGCAGACTTTGTGCCACGCCATGTTTGCTGATGTCAGCAGCTGCAGAGATTGACAGCCAGGCCTTTTACCCCACAGCTCGGAGGTGGCCGGAGGGCCGTTAGGGTGCACAAGATGCGATGATGCATCGAGTTTTCATTTCAAACAACAGCAGAGGTGTGTGCATCGTACATGTGAGGGGGCTCAGCCAACTGAAACTGACAACGTTTGGGGTTTCTTCACCCAGCTGTGTTTGCAAAATCCCTCATCTCACTCTAAGCTGTATTTTATTTGGCCGCGTGCGCACGTGGCGGCGTCTCGCCCAAGCCTTGAGCTGTAAAACATGGCCAGCCCTCCGGGGAGCAGTAGAGGAGGAGAACAATTTATGGTGAGCAGTAAACCCTCAATTAATCACTTGCCAGCCACAGTGGCCCTGTGCAAAGACAGGTAGGAAGGAATGTTCATTCTCTGCTGTTTGTCTCTTTCAGTTCATTGCTTATGTTTATTAGTCATCTTTTTATGCCTCATCCAAGGGACTTCCTCTGCTGAGCACAGACGTGAACTAATCACGCTGTGAGGGACGCGACGTGGCCGGCCCAACGCCACCAGGCCGGGGGGACAGATGGGGCTGTGAACGCACACTGAGATACAGAGGACACGAGAGCCGCCCCTCTGGGACGCATGAGAGGGGGTCAGGGGAGTCTGAGGACCACCGCTGATTTCCTCTGGGAAGTCTTCTGATTATAACAAGCACACAACAACAGAGTACATACCAAAGGACACGTGCACACGCACAGTGAAAGAGGAGGAACCAAGTTAGGGAGACTGAGGAATGGAGTCACAAATGAATCTTTCTGAGAGTGGGCAGGAAAAGCAAGTAAATATGATGAATTTGGGACAAATGCAGGCAAAGAGTGGGCGTGTGCAGAAAACAAACTGCCGTACGTAAAGGCAGTACACATGCAGACCTCATCATCATATCAGCGTACAATTTTTGAAGTGCTGAGATGAATATGAGGAGCCTTCTTACCATAATGTAGCGCTGTCTGTCCTTCATTGTCCTGAAAAGACAAAACAAGTGTTTACTTCAGCAGTTTTTGGACCGGGCAGAATAAAATTCCCTGAAGAGAGTAAATGAAGGGAATAAAAACAGCATCACATTCTGTGCACATTTGCACAAAAGACCCTCAAAAACCCAAGAATTATTTTCTCTGGGCTTTTAAAGTTAATTTGACAATCTTTTATTGTTTTAATAGCTTTCAAAAAATAAAAAACTAGAAATGAAAAAAAAAATAGAATATAAATTCATGAAAAACAAAAAGAAAAAAAACAACAGCCATATTTGACCCCATGGTTTCTCTTGAACTTGATACAAGCTTTAAACCCAGGAATGAAAATCTGAAGTGGTCTTTTATGTGTGAGAAAGATGCATGTTTTTCTAAAAATCAAAATATACTGAGATGAAAGAGAGATATTGTATGACAAAACTTATCCACTTAAGCCCTATTTCCATCATTCAAGGCCAGAACCAGGAAAAATGGATGAACCTGTAGCTTCAGGACTGAGATCTGGAGCTCTGGATGAGGTGAGAGCAGCCTCATGTGGAGAAGATTAGCCATGGTTGATTATTTTCTGCATTTTAAACTCTGCTTTTCTTTACCCATCCACAGATCAACACCTCCCGCCATTGTCATCAAAATATGTATATTGTCTTTTATTTATGATTACGCTGTTTTTAGCCAAAATGCAAAAAAAACAAAAACCTGTTGTTTTCCAGGACATAGTTTCTACAGAGCGGCAGCAGTTCATTAACAATTCAACTTCTGAGTTGTGGGCGGGAATGTTGGTGCAGAGCAAACCTGCCTCCATGTCCCATCATCCGTTTGTTCACATGCTCTACTGCTAGCTTCCAGCTCCTTAAAACCACAACCGAACATTACCGGTGCAACAAAACTGTGAGGAAAACAAAGACGTACATGGAACTGGTCGTCTACAAGTGGACGCATCGGAATGGAGCAAGCAGGGAGCTTGTAGTCCCTACGTCGCTATCGTAGTCCCTACGTCGCTATCGTAGTCCCTACGTCGCTATCGTAGTCCCTACGTCGCTATCGTAGTCCCTACGTCGCTATTGTAGTCCCTACGTCGCTATCGTAGTCCCTACGTCGCTATCGTAGTCCCTACGTCGCTATTGTAGTCCCTACGTCGCTATCGTAGTCCTTAAGTCACTATTGTAGTCCATATGTCACTTTCGTAGTCCCTACATCGCTATCGTAGTCCCTACGTCGCTATCGTAGTCCCTACGTCGCTATCGTAGTCCCTACGTCGCTATCGTAGTCCCTACGTGACTATCGTAGTCCCTACGTCGCTATCGTAGTCCCTACGTCGCTATCGTAGTCCATACGTTGCTATCGTTGTGCCTACATCACTATCGTAGTCCATACGTCGCTATCGTAGTCCCTACATTGCTATCGTAGACCCTACGTCGCTATCGTAGTCCCTACGTCGCTATCGTAGTCCTTAAGTCACTATTGTAGTCCATATGTCACTATCGTAGTCCCTACGTCGCAATCGTAGTCCATACGTCGCTATCGTAGTCCCTACGTCGCTATCATAGTCCCTACGTCGCAATCGTAGTCCATACGTCGCTATCGTAGTCCCTACGTCGCTATCGTAGTCCCTACGTCGCAATCGTAGTCCATACGTCGCTATCGTAGTCCCTACGTCGCTATCATAGTCCCTACGTCGCAATCGTAGTCCATACGTCGCTATCGTAGTCCCTACGTCGCTATCGTAGTCCCTACGTCGCTATCGTAGTCCCTACGTCGCAATCGTAGTCCATACGTCGCTATCGTAGTCCCTACGTCGCTATCATAGTCCCTACGTCGCAATCGTAGTCCATACGTCGCTATCGTAGTCCCTACGTCGCAATCGTAGTCCATACGTCGCTATCGTAGTCCCTACGTCGCTATCATAGTCCCTACGTCACTATCGTAGTCCCTACGTCATTACTACGAGCCTTTTCCAACAGCATTTTTTTATCTGCTCCTGATTCATCTGATTAAAGAAAAACTCAGAAACAGAGTTTCACTTTCATTTTCTTTACACGTGTCATCCACCTTGAGAAAGAGGCCACAAAAACATGTCAAAAAGAGCATTTTTATTGGAGTGGGTCTTTAATTATGCGATGGGTTTTAAGATTTTTCAAATATTCTACCCCAAAAATCTAATCAGGAATATTTGATGCTTTTCTCATTGCTGATAAAGCAGTTCAAAATATGACTTGCTTTGTTTGTGTTGACGCAATACACAGATACACTGAAACCATACAAGAGTATTTGTTTATTTACTGCTTTGCCATCACATTGTTCCAAGAATATTGCATTCTCCTCCATTATCATCCTGCCCTACTTTTAACTCTTCACCTTTTAGTGTCTTTCCTCCTCAATCCCTGGCCTTCCTTCCTCCTCTTTCCTCTTCCGTTTCTGTTCGGTGCAGAGTGATCCTATTGTTACTTTTCTGGGGCTTTCTCAGGGGCAGCACTTCAGGGACCTGATGATTGGATTAGAGATTTCTATTCCCTCTGGGTGGCTTGCAGAGCACAGATGCAAATTGCGGCCAGCATGAAAAGCCACGCAGCGTTTAACCCAAGACAACAATGCCGTCTGTCTGCAGGTCAAGTCGCAACCTGCAGGGCTCAGTGCAAACGGCTCCTGCTTCTGACAGTGCGGGGGCTTCTGGCACAAATTTACTAACAGGAAAGCGGTTACATTAGAAAGTAACTTCATGTGGATTCAGAGGTTTTAAACAACTTTAAAAGTTAACTCCAACGTAGAACTACAAAGAAAAAAGTACATCTGTATGAATGCTTTTGGGAGCATTCCAGTGCAGCCAAAAGTCTTCTTCCATGCTCATAGGGGGGTCAGCGGCCTGTCCTCCCAGCGTTCCCTAATGTCCTGGATCCAGGAGGGTGGCTTGATGGAATCGCAGGAAATTGGATTGTCTTCCATTTGCTTTGGATGCAGCTTGGAGGAGACACCCCCCCTCCATCCCTCTGCCTCACTGCAGGTCGCATCCATCCCTCCCCCACCGCCGTGCATCCTCGTCCCCATCCCATAATGGAGGTGCGTCGCACCAGACCTCTGCTTTTTACGTGTCACCCAAAGTTTACCCTTGCCGTGCAGCAATATGGGACTGGATGTCAGCGGAGGGCTCGATAAAGCAGCTCCCACAGAGCCAGGAGGGGCAGGCCGGTGCGGCAGTGGATCACCTTAATTGGGTGGAGCAATATGCTTAGGAGCAGCAAGGGGGGGTTGATCTATAGGTACAGTTGCAGTTTTGCTGAATTTCAGTCACACCGATCTATCATTTCTACAGCACGGGTGATGGGAAGCAAGATTGATGAAAAAGAGAGAGAGCCTTAATAGTATATAGAGAGATACGGGATGCAGACCGATTTCTCAAAAGTAAAAAAATAAAAAATAAAAAAATGCAGACACTGTTCCAAAACTTCCCAAAAAAAGAAGAGGAAGACAAAGTCAAATGATTTTGAGTTATGTTAGTGCACTCAGGTCTATCAAGTCTGACTAAAGGTTTAATGAAGGCTATTCAGGATGTTTCTAAAGATCTGTAGAAGATTACAGCAGAACGGCCGAGGATTTGGTTTGGAGGCGTTTCTTCAGGGAGTCTAAACTCTCACACCAAGAAAAATATGAAACTCTGACATCAGGGGGATCAGGAGCAGATACCTCATTCAGTGAGGACACAGAGGCCCCTCCAGTCTATCTCCACACGCAACAGGGTTTAACCTGTCTGGGGGTCTTTTGTTATTTTGGATTTTTTGAAAATCAGAGCCAGAATTTAGAGGGTGAAGGACTGTGAAACCATCCGCTCTGGATCTGCAGCATTTGAGCAGGAAACACTGCAGATCCACAGATGTGTGTGTTGATCACACAGAGCCTTTACCAAGGCACAGTAAATGTAGTGGTTCCACTCATCCAAAGTATAATTTGGTGACAAAAAATAGGTATTTATTTTTTAGTAAGAATTCCAACGGTAAAAAAAAAGTATTTTTAAAATGAATACTTTCTGTGGTTTACAGAACATACACATGTAGATGGAAACACATGCATGTTTAAGAAAGGACATCTGGTTTCTCAAAGGCAGTGCGTGCGCACACACACACACACACACACACACACACACACAAGAGAGTTTTGTTAACCATTTCTGGATATCGTTTCGTTGGAGAAGAAATACATTTATTCCACAGTGGTAATTTACTTGCATCTTTCCTGCCACACTTTTATAGATTCATGAAAACGTGATAAAAATATTAATTTAAATTTCAAGCAAAAAAACAAACACTAAACATTGAACATTAAGCCTACAGTACTAAAAGTTATTTTTAAGATATGTTTATAGAATTACAGGTTTTGTAGTAAAACTCGATTTAAAGAAATCCTGCAGTGTAAAAATGTATTACGGTATATAAGTAATCTTTTTTTCAGTTAGGTTTTAGAATATGGAATTAGGTTATTTCAACAACCAAAACAAAAAAATGAAAAAGACAAACTAAAGAAATATATATTAGTATGACTTAGTATAATCAGTCATGAATTGGTTTGAAAGTAAAAATAAAAGATAAAGAAATAGACATGTACTTAGCAGTTTATTTTTTTCCTTTTTCTTTGTAATTTTTCTTCATTTTGTAAACTTTCTTTGGGCTTTTCCTCCTCTTTTCTTATCCCCCCTCCTTCTTTTCTCCCCCTGTTGCCCTCTGACAGCAACATTAAACAAGTGGGGAAAAATGAGCAAGCAATTATGATTTATGATCAATGCATGCAGAAGCTGCTGACTTTTATAATGACAGTGATGGGAGGAGGGAGGCAGGGAAACGATGAATATGTGTGTGCGTGGGTCTCCGGGGTGTGCGGCCGACATGAGGGGTGAATCGATGAGCGGCAGAGATGCAGATTCCAGAATGCAGGGTTATGATAAGCAGGTGCCATTAATCAGAAGAGTACAGATCAATTGGATGATCGCTCTTCAGCTGGTTACAAACCAGAGCAGCAGAATCACAAACTAGACTTGGTAAACTTCACCGAGGCCTCTTTCTGAGCATTTTTAAAGAGATTTCGGCCTTTTAAAGCCTCGTTTCCACCAAGCGGGTTTGGTACGATCCGGTAATTTGAGCATTTCCTTTATAAAATAGACCCACTCGGTCGGACCGACCCGTACCATTTTTGGTTTCTGTTGGATGTAGGTCCATAAAAAATGGAGCTTTTAGGGTAGAGCTCCTGATCAAAACCCATTGATTGGCTAAAGGTCAATACTACAAAAGAAAGCGGTTGTATTCCTCTTTGCTGCCCACATTCTTTTCTCAAACAGCATTAAATGCGTTGTATCTACAAAGAACCAGAAGCCAAGCAGAAAAAGAAGAGCTGTTGGATGACCTCCATTGTTAGCTTCACTCTGCATGCGCCATGACGGTCCAACTCTGAATGGAGATGCTCACCTGAATTGCCTGGACCTTTCTAAACTGGACTGGACCGTACCACTCAGTGGAAACAAGACTTTAGATTTCCTACACTGAATCAAATGTGTTAAAGCAATTACATTACAACATGAGCACTGGTCCCAGCGAGCGTGACGGCACCCATGGAAAATGGCTTTCTTCCAACCCAAAAAATGCAATTCAGTTCCCATTTATTCGCCCCGTTGGAGCCTGATGTCGTCAGTGAGCAGCGATTGGTTTGAGTCGGTCTGAGTCAACGTTTCTATAGCAAACACTCTCACCAATCAGGTGAAAGTCTCGTTGGACGTCCAGACCCCTACCACTTGCACGCATGCTACACAAAACCTGTCAGACATTTTGAACGTTGGACTTGGGGGCCAGCTGGCTCCACCTACTTTTATTGAGGCATTTGATTGGTTCATTTATAACTTGAATAACTTGCACAACAGAAAAAAAATATCATGAAATTAACAGGATTATCAAGAAGATGATAAAAAGGTATCAGAGCAAGAATGGGTTATTCTGACCAATAGAATGACTGAGTAACAGCTGTTTCTTTCTCTATAGAAGACTGTGGGACTTTGGTTTCTTGAAGGCCACAGGTACTTCCTGTTTAGAACTCAGTCCAGCTCTCATGTACAGTCAATGGCTGAAGCTTACATTAAATTATTTTAAAGTGGCTGAATCAGCCCGATGTAGCTTATTTAAATGGAAATAAATATTTCATTCCAAATCAAAATGTATTTTTAATTTTAAATTAAAAGTTAAAACTTTCCATACATTCTATTTGCACTGGTTTCAAAAAGCGTTTTCAGCCAACGCTAGACTGAACTAAACATTATGCTACTGTGGAGCTAAAAATGTGTTGCAGCAAAAAAAAAGATTTGTTAAGTATGAAACCAAAGAAAACGTCATGTACAGAGATTTTGCACGTACGTTTTGAGACACTAGCTGTGTATTTTAAGGCTTGACCAATAGCTGGAGACGCCGAGGCAGATCCATTCAGGGGTCGTCACAGCCAATCAGCTGTCACTGATTCCCACAAGTGGTTTGAAAGATTTCTACACCAGATGCCCATTCTGACATTACCCTGTTATCCGGGCTGGGGACCGGCACAGGGAGACCCAGACTTGAGGCATTGTAATGCAGTAAAATAAAAAAAATAGTCCTTGGCCAACAAAATCCTTTTATTTATTCTTGAACAAAACAAAAAAAAACCTCCTCCTAAGGTTTCCAGGTAATCGTGATAAATTAAGAAGTCAAGAAAAAAAAAAAACGGCAGTTGAACTAAGTCAAATTCTCCTCCTGATCAGGGGACATTACCAAAACAATGGCGGCTAAAAGCTGAATGATTGTGCAGATGTGTTTGCTCTTTGCCTGTACTGTGTTGTGTTCTGGGATACCCCTCCTAAAAGGATCCGGACACTGGGGGGCCAGGCCCTATTGAATCTATATGTCCTCTCAGAGCAGAGAGAGGTATTTGCCCCTCAGCATATGAGCACTGCTACCCATGGTCAATTAGCAGGACACCAAACTTACTCTGTGCCCTTCACACCTCCAGGGAACGTCCTTCAGAGGCCCGGGAGCCCCCCTATCCCCAAATAACCCACAACATTATAGTCTAGGAGGGTACAGCTTATAAAGAAATCTGCTTTAGTCGTAACCATGGCGATCCAGATCCAACCGCCAGTGTAGGTCTGGGAAAACGCTCACATTTACCTTTTCAAATAAAAAAACTCCACTGCATTGGACAACACGGAAAAACAAAACCTGCTTCTTCTTTTTTTTAATTTAACTTTCAATGTGTTTTCCCAGCACTCCTCTGCCCCCTCCCCATGTCACGGAGCTTTGTCCCAGGGGGCACCTTAGCCTCCATTAAAGCCATCAAAGGGGGAGGATGAGGTGGAGACTTAGAATTAACATCACCAGAGCGTCTGTCGTCCAGCGGCTCATCAATGATGTTTAAAGAGAAATATATGAAATAAATAAATACATAAAAGAGTGTAATATGAAAATCAATGGGCAGGCGGTGGGGGCTGAGGGTGAGCCATTCGGAGTGAGGGACTCATAAAGCTGAGTACTGCAGGAGACTGATGGAAGGCAAAACACTTACTTTGTTTACTCTCTCTCCTCACCCCCATCCCCTCCCACCGCTGTCTCAATCCAGCTCTTACTCCCCCCACACCCCCACCATCTGAAATAGTTGAAGACAGCTTTAATGCTCCTGACAATTTATGTGGATGGTTAAGAACGATGGAAATCAAATAGTTGAGTGTAGGCAAGGCCCAGTGAGTGGCCAATAAGAAAGAAACAACAGCTGATGATGGCAAAGAAGAGCGTTACCTGCTGGAATGGCTCTTTAGCCGCCACTATTACTGTCAAGTTGTTGGCTCTTTTCTGAGTGCTCATATTATAGATTCATAACTGTGTCTGTGTCTGATAGACCCTTTTAACACAGCATAGCAACTGCTTTCATTTCATCGAGTTCTGCTAATGTGCAGCAAGTACTAAAAATGAATCTCGTAAGAAAAGCTTACAGCGTGACTTATGAAACGCAATGAGAGTTGGCTATAATGGCCGTTACACCTGTGTGTAACATCCGACAGGACACAAACAGTCCTAATGCTACGTACACACCGGGCGTGTGACGGTAAACAGGGACGTGCTGAATTTTCAAGCATAGGGTGTTCACACTGGACTGTCGCTACCCGATACAAAGGCAGACGTCCACCACCTACAGCTGTAAGAGGTTTGGCGTGAAATGTCGAAGTGGGGCAAATCTCGCTCCAGACTTCCTCTTTCACAGCTCTATTCCGATATATAAAAGGCTTGGTGTCATAGAATTCCGCAAATATTAAAGTCTCCTTTGTGATTAATTTTCAAATGGTTGCCACTTCCATATATGTAAAAGGACGCTGCCCATATGTCCCTATCAAATCAGAGTCCCTGACTGGTCAAAGTTCAACTCGGTCTTTCATTCAATGGCTGCACGTTCTGTACGTAGATTCCAAAAACTAACGTAAAAAGCAACTTATGTCCTAGAAAACTTGATTTTAAACTTTAATCTTTGATGTTGTGGGCTTCACAGGGTTAACATTTGTCTTGTTAAAAACTATTTAAGGAAAGAGAAAATGAATATTTTTTTAATTATAAAATATGATGCATTTTTATCAAAACCGAATCATTTTCCATTCTAAACATTGTGTTTATAGTTATGATTTCACATTAGTGGTTTGCTCCCTTCACAAGGAAATGTTAGAAATATGTTAACATGTGCCAATTATTAATTTTTGGTCATAAATGAACATATTTGGCTCAGAATCTGGTGCTAGTACTTGTTATAAAGACTACCGTGCACTTCCTTGTTCAGTCTGGCTGCATGTCTGATTGAACCAATCCGGTTAAACAACATTAAATGTCAGCAGCCAATAATATAACCCCTAAAATGTCAAATGTGAGGCCCACCCTGCAGCAGCACTGCCACACCCACACTTCAGGCATGGCTTCACTTTGTGCTGGTTCACCTTAAGAAAGCCTGAGATGAGGTCAAAGTTAAAGCTATCTGTTACACACCTAGGTGTGTGACATTCGTTCTCCACTTGACCCCTCCCCTGGGGGAGCACTGAGCTGCAGAGACAGCTTGGCTCTGGAACCCTCTGGTGGTTTGACCCCCCCCCCCCAATCCAACCCTTTAGTATGACTCGGGGTTTGAACCCACAAACTTCCAGTCACAGGGTGGACACTCTACCTTAAGGCCACTGAGCTGGTTTTGAGAGATGAATAAAGTTAATTATTATGATATGATGTGAAACATTGTTGTTAAACTTGTTAGAAATTTCTGTATGTACTTCTGAAGCCCTTTTTGGTCTTTATGCAGTAAAACTAAAATCCCTAGCAGCTTATACTATCACTTCTGAAAAGATGGGTCAACATTTTTCAACTCAATTATCACAGACATAAAAAAACATAACCTTGACTTCTCCTTCCCATCGTAAACCTTCTGATCCAAATTGCTTCATTTTACTTCTTCAATGTTTTTTGGTAGAATTTAGCTGCCTATGTCCCCAACTTTCTGCAGTCTTCCCTTAAGACCCGGTAGATTTGAAATGATTCGCTGCACAATTACCAACACACAAACACATATGCACATACACACGTTATGACAAATCTTGCTGGATATTTGTTATGACTGGGCTGACTGCGCCATTAGTTATAGGAGGCAGTGCTGGGAAAGGGAAGGGATACAAACGTGTAATAATGGCCCAACCAAAGAATTTCAATCAGCCACAGTGTGTGAGTGTGTCTGTGTGTGTTGTCCCATTTGTATCTGACACCAGTCCAAGAGACGCAGATCAGAAGATTTCCAAACTTTACTTAAAACCCCAAAACAATAGAACGAGTTGGTGGTTTTTTGTTTTTGTTTCCGCAGAACTCTGTGTCTCCAACATAAATGTAATTAACATTGATACAGCATTTCTATGCTTTATTTACATTTTTTTTAAACTTGCACAGTTGCACTGCAAACAGATCGTTACGATTTGCTCAGTTTGATTAACGTATAATGTTATTATTTTAGACATGGAATTTAATTTGCTAACTCCAATTTTAGTCCATAAAATAATCTCTGGGATAGGAGCTTAAAGCCTTGCTTCCCTTTTAAAATACAGTTTTTAACAGTTGGTTGACAGTTTAATTTTATATACAGTACAGACCAAAAGTTTGGACACACATTCCCATAACTTTTGGTCTGTACTGTATGAGTTTGATGAATCAAACTTGCTACTGTTGGGTGAGGGTGGGGTACAACGTGGAGGGCCACACGTATTCACATTCAGAGAAAAGGTAACATTTTTTAGAAGGAAAAACTAACACTTGTAAATCAGAGCCTCTTTAATTTAAACAATCAGCTTCTCCTGGTGTTGGATTTGGACTCCACCTACTGTTCAAATCATCACACCTAACGTGCCCAGAGCCAAGTCCCTGATTGGTTGACGCAACGCATTTTCCTCGCCAAAGTTCAGATTTTTTTAACTCTGGATGCGCCGCAACGCCCAAATCGCGCTGTGCCGATGCACGGCACCAGATGCTCAAATTCTGCCTCAAGAGCTCTGATCGCGTCTGCATGTTGACGCATGAATCGCGTTCAGTGTGAATGCAGCTTCAAGGACACCTGTTCACACCCTTAAACAGTCAGACTGCAAGCCCTCCACCGTGGCCAAGCCCAAAGAGCGGTCTATGGACACCAAGGACAAGATTGTAGACCTGAACAAGACTGGATGAACCCTTCTACATCAAGCAGCAGCTTGGAGAAAAAAAAACAAGTGTTAGAGCAATTATTGGAAAAGTCCAGAACTACTTAATGACCTAAAGAGAGCTGGGACCACAGTAACAAAGGTTACTATGGTAACACGCAGCATTGCCATGGATTCAAATCCTGCTGAGCCCCAAAGGTCTTCCTGCTTAAACATGCACAGATCCAGGCCCGTCTAAATGTCCAGAAACCATCTGGATGATCCAGAGGGGGAATGGGATGTGGTCCATGTTGGTCAGATGAGACCATCATGGAACTCTTTGGTGTAAACGCCACTGGGCGTGTTTCCAGGGGGAAGAACACTACACTCTTTGAAGCATGGGGGTGGAAACATCATGCATTGGGGCTGATTTTCTACAGGACAACAGGTGCATATCACATAGTCAGATTTTGGGTAAAACTTTCCTTCCATCAGGTGAGGATGAGACGTGGCTGGATCTTCCAGCATGACAATGACCCCAAACACATCACCACTGCAAGAAATGAGAAGAGCGGCTACCTAAAAAGCATTTCAAGGTTCTAGATCAATCCAATAGAGAATCTGTGTGTGTGTGTGTGTGTGTGTGTGGGGGGGGGGGGGGGGGGGGGGTCGTGTTTCCCAGACACAGCCCCAAAACATCACAACTTTTGAGACCTGCATGAAGAATAGACCATAATAGCAGCTATGGTGTGCAAACCTGAACCTTTTTTCCTCGTCATTGCTAACCTGGGATACATTACAAAGTTTTAAGATGAACTTTTGTTTTTTAAATCTGTCTCTCACAGTTGAAGTGTATCTGTGTTGAACATTACAGACCAAATTCATCTTTTTAAGTAGAATACCTTGCAGAATTGGTGACTGATTGATACTTTTTGACCATTGTGTTATTTTCTAAAAGCTATACGAACAGCTTCAGGAAGGTTCCTGATTTTCCAATATTATTTTGGTAACCTGACTGTTTTTTTTAGATAAGAGTAAATCTTATTATTTCAGCTTCCAGACTAATTGGTCCAACATTATCCCACACACAACACCAATCATCAGATAGATGTTCATGCAGAGCTGCTTCTGTGCTTGAAATCGCTCTGGACAAACTGCACAGAAACAAAAGAGACATTTTTTCAGAGACACAAAGAAAAGAAACTTCTAAAGGTCCATCACAACACACCAACCCTCCTACACATGTCCATGCAGGGTCCAAGTGTAAACTGTGTGTGTGAGGGTTGCTGTGTGATCTCCCGCCACCAATTGTAAGCCACCCAGTCAGATATTTATTACTATTGATCTATCTAGCTAGTCCCGGCTGGAGACTTTTGCTCGGCCGGCTTGAGGCTCTCACCTCAATTAAGTTATGAATTTCTATCTGATAGACTGGGAGTACTTGGGGCCTGCTGTGGCTGCGCTACCATGCTGGATTAATTAGAATTAGCGGTGCTGCGAGTTGCCCTTCCCGCCTCATGGATCATGTTGTTTTAATACAAAGTAGAGATGGAGGCAGAGAGGGATGAAGAGAGGGGGTGTGGGGGGAGAGTGATGAGGAGAGGGGACAGAGAGACAGATGGAGAGACAAAACATGGAGGAAGAAGTTGAGTACAACCATTTGATAGACAGACATAAGCTCAAAACATACTTTTTAGCCCAGCGCGTCCGCTAAGAATGATTCCTTCCTTCCTGGAATTGTATTTGTGCCGGGTTAACCTGAATCTCACCTATCCCTCCTCTTTGTTAGCTTAATCCTCACCCTGTCACACTAACTGAGGATAATCACTATGACAGGCCTTGGGAAAGTCTATTCTAGCCCTTTGTTTTTGTTTGGACTCTAAGAAACTTATTTTATGAGCAGAAAAGGTTTGCATACATTTCTGTGTGTCTAAAATGTACATTCTTTAATAAACTAAAGGCTTTTTTTAACGGCGAAAAGAGAATTTTGGATTTAAACCACAAAATCACACGGCGCTCTGGGAAAGACTGGCGGCCTGTCCAGGCTGTACCCCGCCTTCGCCCAGCAGTAGCTGGGACAGGCTCCAGCATCCCCATGACCCCGAAAGGGATGGCGGGTTAAGAAAATGGATGGATTGAAAATCACAAGATATGTTTGGCCTTAGGCTCATGCACTCGTAGGGATTTTTGGGTTTGCCGTTCCCGTAGCGTAGAGGGTCATAGCCAGGAGGGGCTGCATCTTAAGAAGAGCGCATGGGTATCCAACAGTTCCCGTATTGCCACCTTAAGGATCTGTGCGAATGTACCATTGTGTAACATTGCGTGTGTTGTGAAGTATTTTTATTTTATTCAATTTTATATATATAGCCTAATACTACAATAGTTGTATCAACGGGCTTCATACGGTAATTGTACAAAACATAAAGGCAGCTCTAAAATACAAACTAAACTAAACTGAGCATCCCTGCCCTTAGACCTTGCTGCTCTCCCCAAAAAAAACACCCCCCCCCCAGATTCCAGGAAGAAAGAAGAGAAGAAGAAACCTCATGGATGTCCACATGAAGAAGGGATCCTCCCCCAGGACAGATTATAAGGATAATGTACCTTGCACTGACTCATGACAGGGACGTTTAAAGGTTTTGCAAAGAGGGCAAGATTTTTTAAAAGGAAAATGAGTGAAGACCAACATTCTTTGAACAACTGTTATAACACACATAAAACACAAATACATCCAAATATGTTTTTACCAAAAGTATTGGGAATTTTTTCCATGGTTCGTAACCATTTACATGAAACCTGTCGTGGTTAAAATGTCGTGTCTGGTAGGGCCTTTTTACATGGAACTCCATGAAAAACAGCTGCAGCCTCTTGGCATATTAGGCAAAGTTGTTTCATATTTCACTGAAAAAAATCTGCCAGTGTTCACTTGTCCTGGAAGCAATGGGCCTTACTGTCAACTTTCCCTTTTTATTTAGAGTTGATACTTTGGAATGAGCTAGAAAGTGTCACAGTAGAGTCGCAAGACATTGCTACCACAGGTTTACAACGGCTCAAAACCCAATGTACCCAACCACAATCAAGAAATCAACACACAGTTTTAAAGAGTGCTGGGGGCCTAATATTATTGATTTTATGAAAGGAGCCTGCAGGCCAGTGGGAATTTAAACACGGGCTGCATTTGACCCATGGGCTGGAATTTGGACACGTCTGATTTTTGACGTATGCGTGACCCTGAAGCCAACCTAGTCGTTAGTTCAGTCCCGCGGTCTGGCTCCTTACTAATCGTGCACAAATGCTGCATGCACATATGATAATGATAGGCAAGTGCCTGACCAGCTCCTTGAGAAGTACAGCATGTCTGTAGAAAAAATGTGCACGAACATTTTTGCTCTGCGGGCTCGCCGAGCGTTCTACGACCGTGAGGTTTCCTGTGGGCCACCCGCGTGTCCTGTGCAGGTTTGCCCAGTTTTAAGTTGTAAGGGATCAGGTGTGTGAATATTGTCATTCTTTTGCATGGCAAACCTGAAATGGTCTAAAACAAACTGCTGAATGCTTTTAATCAAAATGTACTTGGTAGGCTGACAAAGTAAAACATTCTTAACTGCAGATAATTCTTTATTAATCTGTTCCCATTTGCTCTGGAACAAAGAAAAAGCTCAGAGGGTAAACCCTAAATTCTGTCATTATATTAAATGGGATGTGAGGGTCATTTTAAGCAAACACTGTTATGGCCTGTCCCACTTTCTCTGAGAGTATTAGCTGAGGAAACACAAGCATGGGAGCGGGAGTTTAATGGACCATGCGGACACCAGGACCCGCGGCACAGTTGGCAGGTGGCAGATCTGTGTATTCAAACACTCGCAGCTACCTATTGTGGTCCCTTGATCCTGGATTAACTATCAAACCAGCTCTTAATGCAGGTTACCAGGGTTTGAGAACGATTCACTGAAACAATCAGTTGATTAATTTCCAACGATTTTCCTCCTCTGCCAAAAGAATAATACTTTTTGTTTAAACTCTAGAGTGCCCCTCCCCTTTTTTAATCAACAAATTAAGCATAAATCATGCTTGATCTTTATTTACTGGTCGCTCAGCAGTTGGTAGAGGTCGAGAGAGATTACTGGTCACTCTTATATTCTGCAAACAACCCAAACAATCCTCTGTTTGCGTCGTAAAATGAACCAAGTTTTCTTTGTTTTGTGTTGAGGAATTTTGGGGCCGTTGGAAGCAATATAAATACTCATTACATTTTATTCCCAGCAACAGGAAATGGCGTTTTTAATTTCCTCATCTCTTTGTTTTGCCTGCAGTGAAAAGCATTTTATGCATTTTCTACTTAGAAACATAGGATTGTGTAGGTCTTTCATGGTGTTTTTCAAGGTTTGAAACAGAACTTTTCTAAGTCCTCACTATCAGTTTCTTGAATCTTTTACGACCAACAGTGATGCTGAGGTTCTATTCTGGACTGAACCGTCTCTTCTAACCACCAGTGTATGGTGGAAATGTCCCACTGGTCCTGCTAACATCTCTTTTTGAAACGTCTGTTAGTGTTTGTTGCACGTTTTTTGGTCAAAGTGTCTGATCCAAAAGAAAAAGAATACGAAATGTAGAGATAGATGCTTTTAAAACATTATGGGAAATAAAGAACAGTCTGATTCAACCTTTCCAAATTCCTACCTGTGAAAAGATTTATGCTCCCAGCTGTGACTGCTGAAAACTCCTAGCACTTAGGCGCATTAATTCAAACTTTAATGAGGAATACATGACTGCAAATGTGCAGCATCATGGGAGGAAAAACAGGCAAAACAGCCTCTATCTGGACATCGGTCCCCCTTAGCTGTCATTATCTTTATATGGCTGTAAATCATCAGGGAATTGTTTTGTAGTCATCTCCCTATTACCCCCTCCACCCCCCAGCAGGCATCCAAGACCAAAATGCCACACATGACCACAAAAGAGAAAGCCATTTGTGAGATGTCCTGATTATGCGGGTTGTGCAATGTGAAACAATTTGCCTGATTACTTCCAATTGATTTGTTCTCCCAGTTAAAACCTCGCCGCCGAGCAGCGTGGCGAGATGGACTTTGGCGTGCGGCTGGGCAGGGAAGAGGAGCAATTTCTCCAATGTGCAGCTGAACCGGCTTACGGCTGAAACTAAAGCCGCCTGCGTGCTGCTAAACCTTCAGAGCCTAAACAGAAGGCTAGCTACTGGCTAACTGTGTCTGCTAAAGCCTCGGGGGATTTGTTTGGGGCACAAAGTGAATTAAAGGTGACCTTCTAAAAGAGATGGAGAGGATGGAAAGACAGAAGGACGGCGGAGAGGAGACTGTTGGCCCATGGTGTCCCTGTACATCTGCTTCATTCTGATTCAGCTTTATGCAGAACACACTTTCCTGTGGTACGAAACCTCATGGTGCGTCACATAAAATAAATGTATACATAGTAATGCACCACACATGGACGTCCAACTAAAAAAAGAAGCAGTCCATAAATTAAAAAAATAAAAAGCATAAAAAAGTGAAGAGGCAGCACAAGAAAGTGTCAAACAAAGCTATATTTGAACCTTTTTCCTTTAAAAAACTTTTAGAGCTTCAAGGACCATAAAACTCCAAAAGTGATGTAGAGTCTGGTATTTTCACTCCACTCCTCATTCAGACTTAGTTTACATCGTAGCTGGGGTTTGTTTTTACAAATGGTTTCTTTAAAAAGACACACTGATGAAAATCATGTTTTTGGTGTTTTTAAAAGGTTTTTGTGGCATTTTTCTCACCCATGTAAAAAGAAGATTTAATTTCAAATTGCATTTCTGAAAATATCTTTATTCAAAACATTGTGAATCAGGAGCAGACAAAAAAACTACAATTGAAAAAGCTGGTAGCTGTGATGCAGAACGTACTGTGGGCGGGCCACAAGGTCGCTGCCCCGCCCCATTCCGACTTATCCACTCGCAGATGAATACAGCGTTCCCCCGCGTGTTCACGGTTCAATATTCACAGATTTCAGCTTACCAATACATTTTGATTAAAGTTTGTTTGATCGATGTTTCTGGTCATTGAGACGACATAATCATCAGGAAAACACCACTGGGATCCAGAGATGATCGGAGTGGGACTGTCCCTGCTTCTAAAAGTCCAAAGCTGATGACCCACTTTGTCAAACTTTATGCCTAATCTTCAAACATGTTATAAATTCCAGAAAAAACTTTCCTAATTTAAGGACTTTTGACTACTGATGAATACATTTTCCCAAAAGAAACATTTAAACAAATATCTCAAATTTGCTTCATAAAATGTCCCATTTAAAACAATAATTGTGTTTGTTTGTTTAATTTTTATTGAAACAAATGTTTATTATGTTTAGTCTGGGTTCTAAAAAGGCTGAACAGCAGAGACCTGCATCTCACCTGAAGGTTGATGTCTGCTTTGTGCTGCAGCAGAACCGACACCAGCTCCTTGTGTCCTCGGTCACAGGCCCAGTGCAGGAGAGCGCGGCCCTGCGGACACCAGCAGAGCGGTCAGCCGCTGCAAACTCAATGCCCCAGAGGAACACAAATGCACAGAGCCTCCTGCTTTTCTTTTACCTGATGTACGGAGAAGGAGCAGTCGTTTATTAGGATTCACCTTATCGGTGAAACGGGGGGAAAAATGGAAAAGTCCAACACACAGTGTGCCAGTGAACATCACACAGGCGTTCACTGGCACCCCCCCCAGGTCTGGATCCTGGTTTTCTAATAACCCCCCCCCCCCCCCCCCCCCCCCCCAAAGCTCATTTTTCAGCAAGGCCGATTAGTGAAAGTCCAGTTCTGTGCTCACATCATATGGATCACTGGGGGGGCCGCTCTGCTATGCCCCCCCTCAGGTGTTTTAAGGCTGACTGGTTATTTTTCAGCAGACCAGTTAGCTGCCCCCCCCCCCTCTTTAGCATATCACTGTTTTCCATTGTAATCAGAAATGTACTTTCATCAGAGACGACAGTTCACTGATAATAATATACACATTTCAAATAAACCAAATATTTTTTACTAATAAAAATACTTTTGTCTCAAACTAATTTGCACAATTTTCAAACATTTTTCCGTTATTTATAGTTAAAATTAAAATTACTTAAAAAATGTATTACATGATATTAAATGTACATATTAAATCTACAATGCAAATTGGTTCACTAAAAACTACAGTTTAATGAAAATTAAACTTAAAGTGCTAAACAGATATTTTATTTTTCCAGATTTCGTTTTTTCAAACCAAACCATCAATTCTGTTTGTGTTTCAGTTCAACAATGAATGTGAAAAGAAGAGGAGAAGTGGGAGGGTTAGGGTCAGGTTGGCGTCTGCAGTCAAACTTCACCACTGCCCTCTGTTGTTCAGCGAGCTGAGCTACAAGATGGAGAGCTGTCAATAAAAGCTGAACACAGACAAGCTTTGACCGTGAACTCAGCAGCTGACGATCAAACGTTTCTGAAACACCTCACATGAGCAGCGGCCGTACGTTTGCAGGCTGAGCTCCGTGTCTGTACCTCCTCATCTTTAGCATTGACATCCACTTTCTGGGAGCCGATGGCATCGTTGATGTGGTCAATGTTGTTTTCTCTGCAGTAGTCAAAGATGTTCTTGTCCTCCTCCCTGAAAGCCATAGAAGAAGAAACAGCAGCAGGTCAGTCAGGACATCACATTTTTATCAGCTTCAGGGCGGGTCTGGTTTGTTTCCACCGTTCTCAAAAGAACTGCTGGGAGAGACTCCAGCATTCCCAAGACTGAACTAACAGAAAAAGGAGGGATGGAAAAACCCCAACATGCGGCTTGCAGCGACCTCCAACTGTTCTGTGTAGCTAAAATATTCAGATGCAACGGTTCACTTTCCCCACGGATCAGTTCTAACCTCGATTCTTTGGGTTTTGTTTCAGTTCCATGAATGATTTGTGTTTTTACAAAACAACAAAACCTGAAAATTCTGAAGAATTTTCTGATTTCAGACATTTAGAAAATCCTTTGAATAGGAGAGTCCAAAATAAAAAAGCCAAATTATTTAATGAAGACCAAATCTGCTGAATCCAGCTGATGTTGATGCAATGATCCAATGCGACTGTTTGAAGACTTGCTTTGATTTGTGTGTGAATGTGTGCGTTTCCTCCGTCTGTCCGTCAGCCCCCTGTCACATCCCTCAGGACACCAATGGGGAGGCACCATTCCACCTCTAATTATCTCTCCGTGTCCAATCACATCCTGGCACCAGCAAAAGAAGGGAGGGGTTTGGGGGTGTGGGGAGAGAAAGGCCAAAATCTCATTTACAGCTTTAGGCCTTCCCCTTCTTCTCCCCCATGCGGGCCACTTTGATGATTTGGAGCTCTATTGTGAGACGGTCACAACCACAGCGTGTTCTGAAAAGACCAAACCTCCAGCTACACACCTGCATGTTAGCAAACTCTCTTGTAATTTAACCTGACAGGGATCTTTGGTGGAAAAGACGATTCAAGTCACCTGATTGGAGAACCTCAGTCAATACATAACTGAACTTTATTCCATACTAACCCTGAGCTGTAACCACAGTGGTGGGAGTGTAATGACGGGTTATTGGACCATCTGTGAAAAGGAAAAACTGAGACAAAAAACAAAAAGTTCTGAGCATTTCATTAAATCTACACCAGAGTGACAGAGTTCAGGTCAGGGGTCTGCAGGCCCCCCAGCCACAGGTGGCTCTGAAGAAAAGTGCAGACAAACGGAACAAATAACAGTTTGAAGGTTTGATTTGTTTTCACTAAAAAAAAAACTTTTTCTCATTTCCATTGAAGCGTTTACTGTCAGATTACTGAGCAAACAGACGGTAAAATGTTAAATCTACTGTCAGAGTGGATTCATATCAGAAGAACATCATCTTATTCCATTTATGTGTATAGATGTTTTTGAAAATTGTTCATATTAAATTGTAAAAGGAGAAAAAGGATGATGGTAAACTGCACTGCTGTAAAATCAGTTCATTATTAAAAAAATAAATAAATAAAACACTGAGGTAATTAATGGGTTATTGGCCTTTTTCTGGGTTAAGGTCGGTCCATATGGCCTCCTAAAGCCCTCCCAAATTATGATTTGTGCTTTTAGTTTCTGCTTTTGTTGAAAGAAAAACCTCATAAAGTCAAATCATTTTGTTCTAAATTAGGAATAAATAGGCTCAAAAGAAAGAAAACAGAAAAACCTGAGCATGAAATGGGGCACATAAAGTTGAATCTTTTACTTAGATGCCCCCCATCCCTCACCGCCCCCCTGCCGTCCTCTCATCAGCCCACGGTAAATTATGAATAACTCATTATGCTCGGTTATGTATGAGCATGTTCATTTACATACTTCTGATTACCGCGGCCATGTTTATTCATGAGGCTTCATGCAGGCGAGGCCACACCCACTTCCTTGTCTGATGGCCATTGTGACCCCAAGTGTCCCTGATGTGTTGCTGCCATCCGTCTCCCTTGACAACTAATCAATAGGTCAGATCAGTCTTTTGTCGATGGTGGGACAGGGCTGCTCTGACGGATGCATGACACATTTTATATATATCTGTATATATATATATATATATACACACACACACAGTATATCCATATATACATATAGAGACACAAAATAGGGTCATCTTAGGGCTAAAAGACACACAAATGTAATACATTCCACATTAATTAATGCGTTGCTGGCACACATTACTGCCATGCGGCCCATCATTTCAGGCACAGTGAAGCTTTCCTCCAGACGTAAACACACAGGCTATAAACAAACAAATGATTAATGTATATCCTATAAACGCCATAACATCAGAAGTGCAGCAAGGGATGCTGGGAAGGTCACAGGCTACTCTGTCTCTTGGGCACGAAGGGTTTTTTGTGGGAGTGTGGGCGAAGGTTTCACGCTCACACGTGTGTGTCCGGTGTACGGGCAGATATGTCCTTCATCCATCAGGCTTAGCTGGTCACCGTGGTAAAGAGGACTCATCTAGCTGGTCTGAGCTTCGCTGATCAACAACTTGGCCACACCATCCATCAAACGCACACAAACACCTACACAATCTGTCTACAAATTTCCTGCAGGAGCCCCGTTTAGGTTCTCAAAGCTCCGTGGAAGCATGAGAACCAACAGGAACACGTGTTCCTTAGCATGCAGAGCTCGTAGAGCAGAGACCTGCAGTCCGTGTGCTTCTTTTTTATATTTATATATATATTTCCGAAGGCTGGACAAGAAAACTAAAAACATAATTTACAACCTTTTCAATCCCCCTCTGATCAGCTCAGAACCCAAAGGACATTGCTAATCAATCCTTCCAATGTCAATATGCACACCCCACTGGTGGAAGAGGATCCGGCAGTGAGCAGAGCAATTAACTCTCCTCCTCGTTAACAGGTGCTCGGCTGTTTAGTCTGTCAGTGAGAGAAAGGAAATTAAAATCCAGCAGAGCAGCCAGTGTAACGCTGCAGGCGGGTTAAGCATGACTTTGGTGGAAAACACGTCCAGCCTGTGAGCAGGTGCATGGGGGGGGGGGGGGGGGTTAATGCCTTGCTTCTGGTTGGTTTCCTGCGATGCATCATTGCTGTGGGATCTCTGCGATCGTTCGGGGAGGCCTGCTGTTCTCCACAAGACCCCCCCCCTGAATTTTCATGTAATTAAAAAGGGGAGACTCTGGATCCCAAGACCATGCATACTAATCACATGCAGCCGTTTAGGAGGAAAACCTGCTGGAGTGATTCACACGTCTCATCTCTGCATTAAAATACTGATGGGGGTTTCTAAGCTTCAGTAAGTTCATCAGAGAATTTATTCCATGAAAAGAAATCAGACATTTCCAGGCCTCATTTGCTGTCACAATCTACAGAATATGAAGACGTGACGCAGTAAAGCACTCGCAGGGACGTGTGGAGAGGTGACCAAAGCATGAAACGACGGTGACTGAAGCCTCTGAGGAGAGAAAAACGGATTTGATGCCAACATTTCCTGTGGAACTGATGAGTCTTTTCTCTGCATGACTGATGTCAAAAACTGATTCTGGTGTGAGGTGGTCTTTTTTTTTCCATCAATACCTTATCGTCTCCTCCTGGTACAGGGAGCTGACTGTTGCTCCTCCAAAGCCGGTCCTCCTTTCTGCTCCCCGTCTTTCCTGTGACAACAACACGCCGTTAAGAAGGAACCACCACCACCCTCCAAACACACAATCAGTCAGAGATGAGACTGTCCAAAGCTGAGCTGCCACACAGCAGCCCGGTCCACTGTCGTCCAGCTCATCACGTTTCTACCCACAGCTTTGGGGACGAGGTCGGAGCTATTGTGTCCAAAGAGGACGTCTTCCGTCTGACGCCGCTTCCCTGGATCCCATTTCCTTACTATTGTTACTTTACGCTGCAAAAACACAGAATCTCACCAAATATTTGGTCTAGTTTGTAGTTTAAAAGTCTAATTCCTTCTGATCCACTGAAACCAAACGTACTAGAAACGTATTGTAAGACAGACTTCCTGTTGAGTCATTGGATCCTGAAAACATCTTATTTCATGGAACATCCCTGATGCTAAACATTTATTCTGCTTAGTTTATGGAGGTTTACTCATAACAGAAGCAAAGATACAATTACATGTGATTTTTAGAGGGATTTTTAATTTAAAATGTGATATTTTAGTCTAACTCTAAGATGATTATAGTCTGAAAATAAGATTATAGCACTTGTGGGAAAAGGTGTATAAATATAAATACTTTACCAACCTAAATATGATTGTTTATAGCTAATGTTAAGATTTTATTTTAAATTTAAACGGCAGCTCACCCAGACTTATCTTTTACTTACTTTTACTAGTTTACTGGCAAACTTTTTCCCTTATAACAAGAAAAATAACATTGTATTCTGTATTTGTTTTTTGTTTTTTTTTCCATTCTTTTAATTCTCATTTTTATGGAATTTTGTGCGGCGGGTTTATTTTACGGATTGCTTCCTCTAAACCACATTAAATTAGGAATGAAAAATGCTGTATGAATAACTTTCACTTGATTTGATTTAAAGCAGGCCAAACTACCCCCCCCCAGTGTTTAGGCCAAAGGAAAAAAACCCAACAAAAGAAACACAAAAAGTTAAAACACTTATTATGCTTTAATTTGTGACTCTTTTGATTTTTTTTTAAATTCCATTTTAAATTCAAATCAACAAATGTTTTATAAGCCAGACTTTTCTTCACAAAGCAACCTGGACTGACAAAGAAACCCCCACAAATCAGATTTCAGGAAAAGGGCCGAGTGGGTAAAACATGACAAGAAGCAGAACAAGCATGCATGCACTTTTGGGACAACCTAATTTCCTTCTGAAACTCAGAATATTCGCTGATGCACCGGGCCGGCTCCTCTGCAGCATAATGTAATATAAAGCCAGTGTCTGCTCAACAATTGAGACAGGGACAGAGGTCAGATTGTGTCTTTTGTTCTCTCCCTGCTTCTCTGTCTGTGCACTCCTACTTACAGCATTTAACTGTTCCTGCAGAAGAATAGCTGCTGCCATGCGCCGCTGCTTTGTTCACACTAACACAATCAGGCTGCATTTGCTGCGCTCTCCTCTGGTTTTGTGTAACTGTGAGGCTGAGTCAGCAAGAGCCGCTGCACAGAACGGCTGAAGAAAAAAACCCGACATGCGTTTGACAGTGACACTGTTCAAAGAGAACATAGATGAGAAAAAAAGAGCATGTAATGTAAAGGGACAGGAACAGTGAGAAAGCATAGCAGCAGCTCCAGCAAAAAGGGTCATGAAGAAAAAGGACAAGAAATTCAAAAACAACACATCATGACTTATATTAGAAATGTAAATAAAATCAATCAAGTTTAGCAGGAATTACAGAAGAAACCTCTGGTGTGTCAAAAGACTCATAACCCTTATTGTAACAGTAAAATCTGTCCAACACAAGAGGCCTTCAGCTCTCATCTGTCTGCTCAGCTGATGGACAGGAATAAATAAATAAATAAATAAATAAATAAATAAATAAATAAATAAATAAATAAATAAATAAATAAATAAATAAATAAATAAAACAAAAATAGAACAGTAGAATAAAAAACCGAACTTGGACTATTTTGCATTTCCAGCTGAGAAAAAACATTGAACTGCAGTAGATTGGTTTTATCTGAATTATGCTTAGAACACATAATAAGGTCACAGCTAGTTTAGTTATTAAACAACATAAATATAAAGTCATTTATTTGACAAACACTTGAGAGGATGGATTTTTTCAGAAGGGGGAGCAGAGCTTGAGATGGTGTCACATGGCGTCTCTTCAAACTTCATTTTACAGATAACTGCTTGGGTTATTTCAGAGTTTGTGTTTCTGCACCTCCTAAATGTATGTGCATAGTTCAGTTAAGTGTAGCTTTTGGAAAATCCGACTCAAACAGGCTGAATACACTGATCTGCAAAGCTGGGGACGTGGATTCCTGATAGCATCCGGGATAACTCCATCCATCCCCACCCCCAGCTCCTGGACCCCTGCAGGGGAACACAAACCCCCCTGAGGAAGATCTGAGCGTCACAGAAGGTCTTCCCTTCCTGTGGGAATTCAACTTTATCCAACTTTATTTATAAATGGCTCTCCTCATGCTTCACTCCAAGTGCTTTATAATTAAAAACCAAAACAGACACAGAAATGTCAATAAAAACCCAACCCCCCCCCTTGCCCCCCTCCCCTCCATCAACACATACATCCCTTGACCCCCCACACAATGAATACTTCTTAACTAGTAGAAGACACTTAAGGCTCTGCTGTGAAGAATCAGCCAGCTCAGCCACAGGAACATGGCCACCGGGACAGACGGGGCTCCATTCCACTGCCTGAGGCCGCAATGTTGGACCCCAGCCGCCCCAGAAGGGCGAGAACCACGGCAACAAACACCGACCATGCCGGCAAAGCCCTGGCACAAAGGATCCCCTCAGGAACTGTTCCATGAAAACATGCTGACCTCAGAAAACCACCTGACAGTTTTATGTGTTTGGTTTCAAACACTGCTAGTTTGCACTGATCTGTATCGTAACAGATCCTCTTTTATCGGAAATTTGGTGATCGGAGCTCTGCTGAAAATGCAATTTCCTCCTGGGATAAAATAAAGTCTTCTGACTAGAAAGGTTAAAAATAAAACTTCATTAAACACAATGGATAAGCTGAACAAAACATGACAGGAAAGATGCTTCTTTTAACTCCTACTGTGGTCAAAGTGGTGAAGGAACATGTTTATGTTAAAACCCTATACAATACTTTTATTTCTTTGCAGCTTCACAAAAATAACAATAAAAACAAAAAGATAAAAAGAAGAAGAAGAAATGGTTTATTGTGCTTTTATATGAAAACATTTTGGAAATCCTCATACTGACTGGCATCTATAATTCAATGATTTCCAGAGAAATTCTTATCCCAGATAATCAAGTTTTAAAAATACTAAAAAGTATTTGGAAGTTCTTTAGTCTGCAGGAATCCTGACTAAATGACACTGACACCTACTGGCAGAGATACGACACTACATCCCCCAAACAGAAAAGACAGAATGGTTGTGGTTTTGTCATCAGGGGGGGGGGTATTCCAGAAAGCAGGTTATGCTAGCTCCCACGGTAAGTTTGAGGCTAAGGAAGTTGATAACCTCAGCCTTAGGTTCCTGAAATGGAGGTATGTTTCAGGGTAGGTCAAGTTGCCATAGCAACTCATGCTCTGAACATAACCTGGTCTGGAGCAGGTTTAGTTGAAGGTTAGTTTGTTTACAGAGAGGGGAAGCAGCATGGCGTGTCCATTTGAAGATGATTTAGTGGATGAAGAAGCTCAGATAATACTTTTTCCACCATGAGAGGATGATAAGTTGGATAATTTATATATATTTCTCCAAGCGTTTCCATGGCGACACTGGAAATCTGCGATCTATTGAGAATGTCTTTATGTACCTGCTGTGCACGTGCATTAACCCAGGGTTACCAAGTGGAGCGTAATTACGCCAACTCATATCCGGTCTTTGGGAACCGACATACCCAGAGTAAGCAAGTTCAGGCGGATTTCAGCCAGAGTTCAGGATTAAAGTCAGGCTAGTTTAAACATGCTTCCTGGAATACCCCCCAGGTTTATTTGTTATTGGAGTCTGTTTTCATGAACATTAAATACCAAACTGATGACAGATATGATTTTCCAGCATTTTGCTTTCAAGTAAAGATGGTAACAGTAAGAGAACCGATGAAGATATGGCATAAAATCTGCTGAATGATCAACATACAGAAGTGTCAGAAAATAAGAGAAACCAATAACTTAAACAAGTGAAGACTACAGGATCATTCTGGTCACATCTAAACATCATCTAAAAACACCAATGTTCCATTTATGAGCGCTATCCCCTCACGAGTGCTTCACTTACCTTTGCGATGCCTTCAGGGTCCAGCGCGTTAACACAGGTTATGTATTCTTGCATTGCCTGCTCTGCATCCATGTCTCCAAGCTGCTTCCAGGCTTGCCTGTCAAAACATCACAATTCCCTTTTAAACATTTATTTATTAAAAACAGGACATTATGAAGATAAAGAATAAACACAAAGGTAAAAGTATGCCAGAATTTAGCCATAAGCTACATTCCATCTGAAGTCTCCGTGTTATGGAAGAAAAAAAATGGATTTGAAGAGGAAGAAATGACGCATAAGAATATCCAACACGGATAAAAGACGATAAAACGATAAAAGCATAAAACCACAGTCAATCACTGTCTGTTTAGTGATTAAATGTTCTGAATTCTGGTCAGACGTGACGACACTGAGGATTTTCAAGTCCCAGTTTGGTTTAAGGATGAGAAAATGTGTCCTTTCTCTTGTTCTAACAGATTCCAGACAGAACATTTGGTGAGGAAGACAATCATCTGATCGTCTCCTCTAACATCACCTGAAGCTCCATCTATGTTGGAATTTCAATGGAACAGAAAAATGGTTGTGTGGGAACGTCCGGCTATAGGTTCCAACCTCCTCTCCATGCAGGACCTGTAGCGGTCCGGGGTCAGGAGGTGGGCTGGTCAGATCTCAGCGGACCCAATACAGACCCCTCCCCTCAGCCGGCCTTTCAGGGCTCTTTACGCCAAAACCGCCCACCAGAGAGACAGCTTCTGCCCCCAAGCTGTGGCTCTGATCAACTCTCAGTCACTGTGTGTGAAATCTCAAACAAGAGGACTTGAAACCCGCTTTAATGCCGTGTACATCTACTCCCCCTCTTTTTCATATATTTACACCTATTTATGCGTTGATGTTTTACATAACAGCTTTAGTCACACAAGCCAGACCCCTTGCTATGCACTCATACTTGGTCAATAAAGCTGATTATTACTTACAGACCCACTCCAATGAAAATATTTTTTTTGTGTTTTTAAACATGCTCTTCTTGTGTCACGTTGGAGGACATGTTTGAATAAGATTCTGATTTAAACTGTGTTTCTGAGTTTGTCTTTGGTCAAATTGTTGTGAATCAAAACTGCCATCTGAAAAAGCTTGCGGTTGTTCCTTAGAAACTCCACTCAGCCGGCCGTAAGCTGCCTGCTCCGCATCATCCTGGCGCTGTTTTCCTGGTCTGAGCCAGTGTCCGGGTCAGAACTGGACGGCTGCACAGCTCTGACATTGCTGCCATGTTTGTTGCACCGGCAATGTTAGGTTGGGGGTGTGAGGGGCAGTAAACTAGTGGGAGAGAGTGTAAACAAAGGGATGCTGGGAAATTAAGGCAGGCTTACTCCATAGTCCAATAGTCCCGCCCACAACTCAGAGGTGAATTTCTAATGAACTCCTGCCGCCCTGCAGAGACTATGTCCTAGAAAACGACAGTTTTTGGATTTAGACTAAATTAAATTAAGAAACTACTGGGAAGGCTTCTAAAATAGATCTAAAGATGATTGAGTGGGGCTTTACTGTTGTGCATTACATTATAATCATTAAGTAACTTACCACTTTCTCTGTCCTTCAAAGTCAAAGAAACCCGGCTTAGATGTGTTGCATTTTCCAACTTTGACCTGGGAATATGGAAAAATGACGCCGGTAACATTAATATGAACAGAACTTTCAATAAAAACCAAAATATGAATGAGATTTACTATGAAAACCCGAGTTTAACCAGAGAAGGTTTTGACTTCTCAGCACAATCTATTGACTTGTGTCATTGACCTCCATTCATGCTTTGGCTACATGAGGAGGTTTAACTCCTTCGTTTAAATGTCACGACCTCTTTGAGGCTAGTGGCGGTAGAACTAGAACGTCACCGGGCGACCCGACGCCACCTGTCCCAGTGACGTCACATACCTGCTTGTAGCGGGCGTACAGGTACAGCAGCTGCTCCCTGCTCGCCGTCTGGATCAAGTCTTTAACTCGGTCGGCTGCAAAGTCGAACTCCCGCTCAAGCTCCTCGCCTTCCAACCGCTCCCCCATAGCGCCACAGTCAAGTTTACCCAAACCCAAGTCCGAGTCCGAATCCGAGCCTGCTCCGCCGAAAGGTTCCCCTGTGTCGGGCCGGGCTGGATCAGTACCAGAGCCTGTCGCAGTGTCCGGCGAGGACGACGGCGAACCAGAAGCCATTGTTTTAATGTTCAAAGAACCCGCGAGGGTGAAGCTACCGGCGACGGTTAAAAACGAGAGAGGACGATGGTTCCGGTGACCGTTTTCACATTATTTCACGGTTATTCCGTCATCGTTGAGACTCCGCGACGATGGGATTTGTTTCTACCGTTGGTCCATCTCTGGTCCTGCCAACTAAAAGCGCCGGAGTCGCATAAGGCTGCAGAATAATCGTTCCGGCTTCACTTCTACTCACATTCTCTTCAAATTGTTGAAACTAAAACATTAAAATAAAGTAAATAAATAAAATAAATATATTTTAAAGTTTACTATGGTTTCTTTTGGCGAGACAGAGATCATATTTTTGGATTATGGACGTTAATTTCTATAATATTTTGCAGTAAGCCCTTCAAATGACATCGTCATTAATGAGGTGCTATATTTTTCCTTTTTCTCTGTTTGGTCAACTAGAAAGCTGTAGAACTAACTAAGCCTAATTGTAAAACATTTGTTTAAAACGTATTTTACAAAAAGAAGCAAACAAAAACACACACAAAAATATGTAATAATGCAAGTAATTAAAAACTAAAATGAATCTTAAGGAAAAAATTAGATGCTGCATAAAATACAGATGAAACCAGGTATTAATGACTTGCCTCTTTAGAACAAAGGACCACTAACACTACTGTCCAAAAAAACAAAACAAAAAGTAAATTTAGGCTACTGAACTAAACCCTTTCTCTTTTCATAACCACAACTCCCTTTCAATTTAAGTGGATTCGCGTATTTAGCAAGGAAATTGAATTAACAGACATAACAAACCATGACTTATGAACAGTATTTCTCAAAACAAAATGCATTTACTCTGTGAAAATTCTTTTGATACAATTGATTATTTAATTTCTGAATGCATAAAAAAAAACATTTAAAAATCATATACAAAACTGGTTAAAACCAAAAATGATGTTCCCAGGCTCTATTTCTGATATGTAACATATGAAATCCTTCTACCAAACGAAAATGAAGAACTGTAATTTAATCTTCTACATTTTCTGTTCATAAACAGAGTGCTAAAAAAAAACCAATTTTCTATTTATTTTTGGTATACATGAAATGTAATTAAAGCCTTAATACACGAACAGACATATAAATAAAGGATGCTGATATAGAAAATGATGTGAATTATCCCTTGTGATGTATTAGATGACCCCCCCCCCCCCCCCTTGCATTGAGGTGTTCTCCCTACCATGACAAAGGTGGATAAAGGTGGAAGGATTTCATGTAATCCATGGACACCAGTGAAGATCACAAATCATTGAAGAAAAAAGGTTCAGAGCACTGTCTAGTGGGTCTAGATGACCCCACTCCCAATGTTAACGTGCCTAGGATAGCACAAGGGTTAAAACAGGCCTATTTGGGAATGTATATGCATATTAACATTGTGCAGTTAGAGTAACCCTTAAACATATATAGTTATAATATATAACACTTATTAAAAGACTGCAAATACTGATTTGTGTGTGTGTGTGTTAATTTACTGTATGTTAAGCCATGTGCCATCTTCAATCAATAGAAAAAAATGGGAATAATAATAATAATCATAATAATAATAACCTATTTACACAATTTGTCCAGAGGAGGTCGCTATTGTACCACAAAAATGGAAGTCTTTGGCCTCGGAGGTGTTTTCCTGGACAGCCTATATCTAAATGCAGTTTAGTTGATTTCCTTTTTTTAGGCATATTACAGTAGTTACTCCTATGTTTCATTTCATATTTTAAAGAGCAGCTGTGTAATTTATTTAGTTTGAGAGTAAAAAGTAAATATTTTGCTTACACCAGCACACTTAAAGACTTAAATTATTACATATTTGATTTTAAAATGCCTGATGTTTTTTATGAAGATATTTTCACACATAACCTGTAATAAATAATAGCCGTTTTCAAATCGAACAATCAAAATGCAAACTGAATTGTCATCTAGGATTTTAAAATCAGTTGGGTGAAATCATAACTAAATCAACCAAGAAATGCATAAAAATGGAAGCTCCAACTCAATTTTTAACTTTCAAGTCATTTTAAAGGAGCCATTTGCCAACTAAAATAAGTCTGGCTAATAAAATGTAATCTTTAGGGCTTCCCAAAAAATTATTTACAATATTACGATAATTGAAAATCAATGTCATTTATTGTTTTATTGTTCTGTTTTTTTGTTATTGATAATGGCATTGAAACAAATCCATTTTAAAGCTTATAATGCTTTTAAATGGACCTGTTGTTATTATTAAAAAAACAAAGTATCATTCTATTTAAAATAAGTAGTTGTGATGGAAACATTAACATTAAACAGTTCAGTTCTGCAAAGTTTCATTTATTTTGGTAATATTGTTGCAGAAATAAACAACGGGCTCTTCAGACGCAAACGGTGAGGAAGAAGACGCTGTTTGTGTATCAACAGTTACCAGGAGGTCCCGGCAGCGCGTGCTGCCAGCGCGCGCTCTGCTGACGCAACCACGTCAGTGGAGTTGACTGCATGGCGGAGCGCAATGTCCCCAGAACTGCCCAGGGAGGCACCGAGCAAAGTCACGGGGCGACTTCCACCGTCCGCGGCCCGACCACCTGTTAGAGAGCAGCCACTGCCCCTCCAGCCCCGGCCGTGAGCGCGTGGTGTGCGGGACGGGAGCGGCTCGGAGCGCACTGAGCCTGAGGTGAAGCGGAGCGTCCGCTGACGCGCCGCAGGTTGAGCAGCAAGTTGCCTGACGGAACAAAAGTCGCGTCGACGCGGAAAAAGGACAGGCGCGCGCGGATTACGCAGAGCTTTTCGGGAAACTTTTCGCAGTAAAATGAAATTCGCGGAGCATCTGGCGTCCCACATCACTCCGGAGTGGAGGAAGCAGTACCTCCAGTATGAGGTAAAGTGACATTATCTGCATTAGGCTGGGAAATGAATGTCCGCAGTGCGCGGACGCACACATGGAGATGCCTTCATGCCTTCAGGGAAACTGGAGGAGCGGGTTCTGTAGGGATGATGATCAAGAACTCTTTCCAGATGAGATTTAAACATCGATGTTCAGTTAAAGTGCAGCTTTCTCAAGAGGGCAATAAGCGACAGTAAAGATAAAGGATGCCCCTTTGTTAATGCACTTCACTGCATGGAAGCTAAAGGGGCATTCAGACTTTATTTAGCTTTTTCCCAAGTTCAAAATTTATTAGAGCTAAAAACACATCTCATAAATAATTTTAAGGTTAAAATAAGGGATGAAAAAGCTGTAATTGGAAAATGTGAGTGAAAATAATTAGTTTTGTTCAAACACGAGAGATAATCTTTATATTTTATATATTATTTTATAGGAAAGATAAAGTGTCTTTGGCTTTATTTTTTGCTCACCTGAAGTTTTTTGTTTTAATATTTAAATATAGGTTGTGTTTATCGTCTAGAACCATGATTTCAACAAACAGCCTCCATTTTTTCCATTTAAAACCTTGTTTATTTATTTATGCAAAAATAATCGAAAGAGTGATAATCCTGACATTTTGTATTATTAGCAGTATTTTTGTAATATTGGATTGATGCATTTTTTTGATTTCAGTTCTTTTCTTTGTTTTTTTTTGTTTGGAAACATGAACCAGTAACAACCACCTCATATGTTTTAATGTCAGGATTGTGTTTTTCTATTAGATATGGTGGAATTTTCTCTTTTTTTTTGGCAGTGAGACCTTTTACATGGTGAGACCTCACGTCTTGGTGCCGTTATGCTGAGAGCTTCATTGCAGACGATGCTCAGTTCCATTTTGCTCAATGAATTATAGACAAAGACCCTGTTTTTCTTCACCCTGAGCAACCTGTACCCCCACCCAGCACAAACCCACCCCACTGGTTTTATTTTTGGATCGTGTCCTGGATTTTATTAATAAGTTGTGAAGTCGCTGCAACTCTTTATTTGTACACCAATGGCATGTTGTCGTTTCTGTGCTTTTATCATCTGAAGACAACATCAGAACAAGACGAATGCATGTGAGGTGCTCTTGAACATCATTCAAGTCTGCAGTGGGTTTTCTTTGGACACTATGGCGTGAACAATGAGGCTGTGCGGCGTCCTCATAACCACAGTCAGATCTCAGGGACACATGCGTGGCTATACCAGCCATTTTACACCTCCAGTCTTCTCTATAGCATCCGCTGACCTGAGATGGATGGCCATTGATTTTCCTTCATCTTTGTTTAGTTGTGCTTTTTTAGATTTTGACATTCAATTTGATCTTTTATGGCATTTTTGACATGATTAACAATAAAGAAAAAATCTGTGCTTGTTAGTTTGTATTTACTTGATCATTTCTGCTCCGTTCTGATGTCAGAATCCACAAACTGTTTTCATATATGTCACCGACAGCTTCTGAATTATGCAGAGAAAGCGAGATGTTCTGCTGTTCATCCTGTTTGCTTCGCTCTTAAATCGGAATCATATAGAGAGGATGCAGAGCAGCGATGTTGGTGTGTTGGAGCCTTTGACCTCCGTCAGAAATGCATCTCAGACAGAGAAAAGTTCTGATCTTATCCAAAAATTGAATTTTCCTCTAAAAAAATGTGGACTAGATCTAAAAATAAAGCAGTACCATGACCCTGTATAGATTAACTGATCAGAAATCTAGAATAAACGTATTGAAGACAAAAAAATTGCTTGAGTGCAGCCTGGAAACAGGAGTTGTTCTTCAGCTAAATGATGGTATTGCAGCAGCGTCTTCAAATGACGGATCAGATGCGATGTGAAGGGCTGTTCTGTCCAGTTGGATCATTAACCTTCTGCCCAGTTTTCGCTCTCATCCATATTGAGTGGGAACCTGTGCCACCTGTTCAGATCAGTCAGACGGCTCCTTTGCAGATGTGAGGCATGCTGGGAGGAGGCTGTTCCAGCAAACACAGGCCCCACTGAGGGAAGCGCTTCATCTGACTGTGGAGGGATGACCAGACAATGAGCGGTGGAGTAATTAGTGTTTCATCCAGTGGGACTGCAGCGATAAGCCTGTATGATCGCCTGCTATTTGGTATGGAGGACTGTGTCCTGCTTTCTCCAGACGGTTGTCCCAGAAGACAGAGGATGTAGGCTGATGTCAGGAAGGATGGAAGCCAAACACAGAAGCAGAAGAACCGCACAGAATTTGCTGCTGGATGACTGAAAGACATTTTCACAAACAGTGTAGATTGTTGTAAACTTGGGATAACAACAAATACATCTAGATTTGGAAAATTTATATTTTCTTCTTTTTTGTTCAGATGATAGAAGTTTACTTCTTCGTACCGTTCTTGTTAGTTTACAGACTTCCTGCTCCTCTTCCCATGTCATGACCACACCAGGTTAGAGCTGTTGTTTAAGGTACTCAACCCCCAGCTATATTTAAGTCTGTAGTGTAAGTTGTTTAATCCTCTGTTGATCACATGTTTTGAGTCTTCTTGGGTTCTAATATTTTAAGTTTTTGTTTCAATTCAGCCATTTTATGAAAAATCTCTCAAAGTCCGACTCCGATCATTTTTAAAATCTATTTTCAAAATGTTCCTAGTGGTCTTTTAACTACAATTATGCTTTATTTAGCCACAATGGTAACAAATAAAAATAAAAACTGTGTTGTTTTCTAGGACATAGCTTCTGCAGAGTGACAGGGGTTCATTGGAAATTCATCTCTGAGTTGTGGGCGGGGCTGTTGGTGCAGAGCAACCCCACCCCTTCCCCTCCAAGTTGCTGTCTGTTTACAGCCCCTCACACCCCCAACAGCATTACTAGTTCAACAAAAACGGCAGCAATATCACATCTATCCATCCGTCCAGTTCTGATCCAGATTCTAGCTCAGACCAGGATCTATTGGTCTGCAGGTGGATGATCAGAAAGGGGCGGAGCTGGAAGCTTTTTCAAACGTCATTTTTTTTTCATCGCCTGATTCACAACAATTTGACTAATAAAATACAAGATAATGACAATAAGATACAATTTAGGCTTAATTTTCTTTAGAAATATCCTCCATCATCATCCCACACGAACATGTTAAAAACACCCAAAACACCAGTTTCCTTTGAGTGGGTCTTTAAGAAAACATTCAGGGATAAAACAAAATAAAAACTGTTCAAAACAGCAATAAACGTATTCAAAACATTTTAAAAATAGATTTCTGTTTTAATGCAGCTTCTCTGCCTGTATTTTGGTTCCTCGTAACACAGATGAAAGAATCTGTAAATGACAGCTCTGGCTTCAGCAGCAGGTGTAAACTCAGCAGCAACAAGCAGGTCTTTGTTTTCTGTCCTGTGTTAGATCACATCCACATCCAGCCCACTCGTCCTTAGCACCATGCATGTGTTCATAAACACTTGGCTCTCATTTCCTGTAATGCTTCATCACAGCAGCCCATCAGGTTGTGGTTGGGACCCTGAAGGACTCGTCCCGTCATCTTGATTATAGTTGTTCAGCTTTGATGGAGCATTTATGACCTCGCTTTAAGGTGAAATATCAACAATGTCATATATATATATGTTAGATATATCTTAGATGACCCCCCCCCCCCCCCCCCCCCCCCCTTCCATTGAGGTGTTCTCCCTACCATGACAAAGGTGGATAAAGGTGGAAAGATTTCATGTAATCCATGGACACCAGTGAAGATCACAAATCATTGAAGAAACACTGTCTAGTGGGTCTAGATGACCCAACTCCCAATGGTAAAGTGCCTAGGATAGAACAAGGGATATATATATATATATATATATATATAATCATATCACTTTATTTATCCTACGATGGGGTAGTTCACTTATCTGCGGCAGCAAGAAGGACATTCAGAAATGAATATTGAAATTAAATAAGTAAATTATTAAAATAAAATAATAAACCATTTTCCCCCAGGTGATTGTTATTCCTGTTGAATGTTTCAGGAGAGAATAAGGACTGGAGTTGAAGTTCAGGTGTCTGTGTGGGGGATGAACGACCCCCACTCATCTGGATGAAGCTCGTCTGCTGGACTTTATATATGTAGCCGTAGGGTTAGATAAGTTAATTCTTCTCTAAGAGTTCTGGTAAATCGCCTGTCCGTCCTGGGGGAGGATCCCTCCTTCATGTGGGCACCCCTGAGGTTTCTCCATTTTTTTCCGGAATCTGTTTTTCCTCACAGAGAAGGGGGGTCTGAGGGCAGGGATGTCCAGTTTAGTTTAGTCAGTTTGTTAGTTCAGTTTAGTATTTTCCTATTGAACTCTTTGTATTCATGATCCTTTTGATTTAATGTTATGCTTTTTCAATTACCGATACGAAGCGCATCAAGACGACTGTTGTTGTGAATTTGGACTACACAAATAAAATTGAATTGAAAAACTGAAATACATTCATTTATTTTTATAGCTGTTGTGGACAAGAGGAACCAATTCAAAGCGTGCATTGAGTGTGTGGACAGAAAGCAAACGTACAGGTGTCATTTTACTGGACATGATTGCGTGATGCAGTTTGAAAGTGTTTACATGAATTTAGTAATGACTCATCTGTAATTAGGTTATTTGTCTGAAATATCTACACTTCTGAGTCCAGCTATAGGCTGCAGGAGGAGCATTATGTAAAGCATACATGGGCATGGCAACTGCTAAGAACATCCTCTCTATACCTCCCCCCTGCCTCATCTTCCTCACCTCCTCGTTCCTCCCCCACTGGGAGGACATCTGGTCCCCTACCAGACCTGCCCTGCACCCTTCCTCCCATTCTCTCCTCCCCCTTTCACATAGGGATCCAGAACTGCAGATTAAAGTGAAATATTGGCTCTTTGTTTGAAAAATGGAGTCTTTCACGTCCACTTGAAGAAAATTTGATCTGACAAAAAAGCACTGGAATATGTTTGTTGGTTTTTGCTTATTGGATTGGGGCATTTTCAGAAATGTAGGTTCAGAAAATATAAGTAAATTCTAAGTAGCTTAATCCCAGTTAGATTTTTTAGGTACGTTTGTTTTTGCAGTTTTACAGGTTTAACAAATGATTACTGTGGAGCCTAAATGAACTAAATTCCCAGAGGAGCATCTCTCTTGTCAAAGCCATCGCCATGGAAATGGCTCTATCTTGATTAGATGCCCCACCCCCTTCTTTAAATCAAACGTCCTATTTCCCACCTATCAGTGGGCCACGGCTGGCAGTTATTACCCGGTCATTAGATGGCTCAAACACGCGTAGTCCCCTGTGATTTCTGCCAGGAAAGGACAGAAACACTGCAGCATGAAGAGCAGAGGAGGCTTGGCTGATAGAGCCAACGTCATCTGCACAGGAGCCAGTATCAAGTATCAACACGCTGCCACTAATGCTCTGCGTTCCTGAGTGGTCTGCACCAACACACAGATCCACTCAGCTCCTATGGAAAGACGTAAAGGTGCTGCAGGAATCTGTACAAACGTTTGTCCTTTCACAAAACATGATTTTATCTACAACAGAGAAAAACAGAGAAGTGGCCGTTTTGAAATTAAATTTTTTTTTCATTGCCATAAATAAAATAAATGAATTTACAATAAAGTGTTTAAAAATCCTAAGGCTTGTTTTTTCAAAAAACAGCTATAAAACAATTCATAAAATGTCTTTTATAATAATAAAATGTGATACTATAATAATCTATAATAATACAAAAAACAGTACAATCAGCATTTATCCATTCATCTAAAGACGTATCAAACTTAGGATCATTAGACATTCAATCAAAGATTGCCGGAACCCCTGTTCTACCGTTTCATTACATGATGCCTCATTATCCCGTTCATCACTTTTATCAGATATTTATGCTTTAGAAAAATCCTGAATATGTTTAGACATATCACAAAAAATAGACATGACAGTTTCAGAAATCTTCATGGCATATATTGATCGAGTAACTAAATTATGTGCAGATTACTGTTTCATTAGAAAAAATCATGAATATAATCAGACATAACACGATTTCTATAATCCTCACAGTACAGTCAGATCAAAAGTCAAAAGTATGTGCTTTGTAAATTTGTTTACAGCTGTGGGTGTGGCCTTTTGATTGACATGTGACAGATCATATCTTCAGGTCAGTCCGTAAAGTCCCACTCCGATCATCTTTTGATCTATTTTCTAAGTGTTACCAGTGGTCATTAACCCTTGTTCTATCCTAGGCACTTTACCATTGGGAGGTGGGTCATCTAGACCCACTAGACAGAGCTCTGAACCTTTTTTCTTCAATGATTTGTGATCTTCACTGGTGTCCATGGATTACATGAAATCTTTCCACCTTCATCCACCTTTGTCATGGTAGGGAGAACACGTCAATGTAAGGGGGGGGGGGGGGTCATAGGATAGCACAGAGGTTAAATCAAATGATGCCATTCTTAGCCAAAATAAATACACAAAAACGCACATGGATCCACAGTATGTATCTGGAAGGATGCATCACAATGGAGCAGAACAGGGAGCGTGTGGCTTGTTTTCTACATCACAGATCTTTTCCAACTGCATCCTTTCGTCTGCTCCTGATTCACAATGATTTCCCCAGCACCTGTGCAGCACAACTTTGAATTTTTAGATCTTATCCTGCAGTAAAGGCAGAAACTTAGGGCTTCATAAAAACCAGTAGTTCATCTGACCTCAGTATGAGTCAGTTCCCTCTCTGATGATGAGCCAGCATCCAGTTTCCTGTTGGTTTAATTTTCCCGTAGATCTGTGTCATTGCTCAGGGATGCTCTCATCAGTTCATGTCCACCGGTTTAGCCTCTTATTACTGTCACTGCGCTTTTTGCTTTATATTAGAAAGAGCATTCAGGAGTGAGGGAAGGATTTTGAGGCTGGTTCTATTGCCTCTTCCTGTGCCGTGTTTTACCTTTGATTTGATGTCCTTTTCTCTAAACTCTCTTATTGTCACACTGTTGTGTCAAATGCTCTTATCGTGATCTTATGTCCTGCTATTTAATAATCAAATAATGCATTTTCTAGTGCTTTTCTGTAATGTAATTGTGTAATGTGTGGGATTCTAGATTGAATTTACTGTTTTCTTGCGTACCTGCCAGGGGATCATGGATGCAGATAAGCATCTTTGCTATAATCCAGTACATTTACACCTACGACTCTCTGAATAGATGTCTATTCACATACATTGTCCTTCTCATATAAATAAACTTGAAACTAGACTTTTTAATCAAAGCAGTCAGAGTTTTTCTGTACGTTTGTCAGAAGAGGTATTTTGGAATGAGTTTGAGGTCGGGGAGTGACGGAGCAGAATCAGGTCTGAACTCTGCAGGTCTGAACCTCTTTAAGCTCAGCAGGAGCTGGTCGGGATGAGCAAACAGGGAAGATGCTGAGAGGTGCAAAGATCATTTAACTCTGAGGGATAGACTTCACATATTCTGTCACTTTGCAGAAATTTCCAGTTAAAACTTTGTGTTCATCCCTTTACTTCATTTAATTTATCCCATTGTGGTTTTTGTATCTTCATCCATTAGAACCAAAAAAACTTTAGATATTTGCGTCATATTAAAAAAAAAAAGCTATTCAACCCAGTATTAGTTCCTCAGGGTTACAGCAAACACTTTGAACCTATTGTGGCATTTTTCCTCTCTGCGGTTCATACTCACCTTTGATTTTAACTTCTGCACATTAGATTTTAAACACCTAAAAGAGATTAAATGCACTTTTATTGGTCAACTGGACTCACAAAGTAATGGACACTGTTTACCAATTTTAATAAATATTCACACATAAAGCGAAAGAAATGCATCGTTTTAGACAAATTTGTGTCATGTGCGGGGAGGCTCAAGAGCCGGTAGGACCCAGACGCAGAGACGGGAGGCCAAAGGGTTCAAGACTAGTGGGTTTATTAACAAAACAAAAGGCGCTGCAGAGCAGGATAACAAAAACAAAACAAAAACTCACTGTGGCGTAGCGTGGCGTGGGGTGGCGTGGCGTGGCGTGGCGAGGGACATAGAACGAGGACGCTAAGACAGGATGCCGTAAACACCATGACAAAAGCTAATGGACCAGCACAAGAGGAAGGCAGAGACAAGACTTATATACAGACAGGGCAGACAAGACACAGGTGAACACGATCAGGGCAGATGGGGACCAAAGGAAGTAAAACTCAAGACATGACAAGACAGGAACCCTTTCAAAATAAAACAGGAAACAGAACCAAACAAGACAGAACAAGAACTTAAAGCAAAACCCAAGACAAAACAAACTCAAACCATGACAATTTGGATCAATTTAGCTTTACAAATGACTGTCTCCTACACTAAAGTGTCTTCTTCTGCATTTTTAAATGATGTTTTTTTTTCCCCTCTCCAGGCGTTCAAGGAAATGCTGTATGGCGCCCAGGACCAAGCTCCATCAATAGAAGGTAAGAAGGTGAACCGTTGGGACACAGAGACAAAGCAAAAGGAGTTTTGTTGTCACCTGATGCCAGAGCCCATTTTTGAACTTTACACCAAAAAACAACCTTTTTTCTGCAGAAATATTAGAAATGTGCAGACCTGCTGCTAGTGACAATACTGTGACACGTTTGCTGGTTTATATCAATGCACACTCTGGTTGGTCACATAGCAGGCAACGTTTGTTTATTATATCATTTGGATTTAGTTAGGACCTGTCTTAGTCCAGATTAACTTTTGAAAAGCTTTTAGGGAAGTTGTTTCATTTTTAAGTGTAACAAAAATAGATTGTTTTCTAGCTTTGGTGCACAAGCAGCAGATGTTTATCCAAACCCAAAATGAACGGCTCACAGACCTGCAGTGGTGAGGTTCTGGTGTTGGTTATTGGCCCACAGAAGTGACTGAGGCTGTGTCTGAATTCCTGCCCTAATCGCTAACTGCTAAAAAACGATGGCATGCAGGAAGGAAGGAGTTCAGACACAACCTGAGGATGTTTTTTCCAAAAAGCTGAAAAACCAGCCTAGTTCTTGATGCTGTGCAGCTTTGTTCCAACGCTTTAAGCTTTCAGAGCTCAGCTCTGGTCGAGTGGATGGATGTGACGGACGTGTGATATGACCCTCTCCATGAGTGATAAAAATGTAACACACTCTGTCTGGCCATGTGTGGATAACAGTGGGGTCTGTTAGCGCGCCCGAGGACCTGCTTTGAGCTCTGGAATCAGTTTGATAGATTTGTTTACTTGATATTTGACCACAGTATGTGTCAAAGGATATTCTTAGCATGCAGATGCAGACACTGTCTGGGCCGGTCCACTTTCACTTAGAACCCAATCCTCAACTTTTCCTGGGGTGATATGCTGACGGCCACAGTTCCCTGCATGTGAAAATGACTTTAAGTCCAAACGTTTGCCAGACTTCATCTGTGCGTGTTTGCCACCTCCCAATCACTGCCCTGCAGTCAGACTGAGACCATCTTTTTAGTGCTAACTGCAGCTCTGTTTGCTGGTTTGTCATGTGTTTGGGTCTGGGCAGGGCTCACATGCTTGTCCACATCTTACCCAATAAGAGCAGGTCCACAAGCTCAGCATTTGCAGAAGCAATATCTTCTCTCCGGTCACGGATGTCGTCGCCTGTGCTGCCAGATATGAGGACATGTTTCATCAAACCAGATTAATCATTAATCCCAAAAAAAATCATCAAAATCCAAAATAATCATCAACCCAAAAATGACTTAAAAATATACAATAGACAAAAATGTAGAATTAAAAAAAGTCTTATATTTGTTTTCTTTAATGACCTACTTTAATTCTCCTTGGCAGCTTTGCTCAAAAATATGTTTTGGAATGATGACAAATCAGTTTAGTCTTCGGTGTATTTAAATAGATCAAGAAGTGTATTTTCATGTCAAATAACCCCTATAGAAATGCATTTTACCTTTCAGTATTGATTCTAATTGAATTTGGATACTTATTAGGGTTTTTATCATTCAATTGGATGCAAAAATATTTATTAGTGCCCTTGTGGTCCATTAATTAACAGCTTTGCATCAGTTTTAGTGTCTCTCTGTCTGTTTGGGTCACACCTACAGGTTCTACGTAAAACCACATCCTTCAAATATTTGCAATCTGTATTTTAAAAACGACTCAAAACTGGACTTTTGCTGCTTTTTGTGACGTTCTGCTCCAACAAGCACTGATCAGCTTCTGTGGTTTTCCTCAGTCGGCTGCACTTTGTTGAGACAAAACTGTGGACAGGAGAAGCGTAGCTGCTAACGGCCTCATTGACAGATTCATAACAGTGGAAAGAAAACCAGAAAGTTGCAGAAACTTTGATCCAACTTGTGCTCCAACTATCCTCCTTAAGAGTCTCTTGACTTCCTCTTCTGTCTGTTTGCTTATATTTATTAAATAACTGCTGCAACAATTGTCATGCATTTCCTTTAAATGTTGTTTGTTTGACCTAAATAACTTGAGCACTTCCATCAGATCAAACTATCTCACAGCTTTCGACTACACACTGTCACTTCAGTGTTCTGAAATGATCCTGATATACAGAAAGAGAAGAAGAAATGGACTTTAACTGAAACAGTGAAAATGCTTCATTTAAATAAAAGGAATCTGAAAAAAGAAAGTTTACAAAAGAGATGCATGTTGGGAAACTTTTCAAATCTAAGTCTTCAAAACTCAATCAAACAGGGAGGGATGGAAAAAGTGAAGTAATGATAAGTTAAAAAGTTTTATTTTTTAGCCCATAACTGTCATTTTATAAAGAAATGAAAATAAAAACCGATCCTCGACTCATGGAACTGGTTAGTAAATTGGTAGGAATGGTTCGGCGCGAGTTTGACAGGATTACATGAGGGATTACATCAGGTCTGCTGTTTTAACTATTTGGTATCCTCAGATTTGATGCTGCAGTGCATTTTCTGCAAACCGACAGATACAAATGTCACAGGAAATGAAACTAAATATTGCTTTTATCCAGCAATCTTGAATTTTTCTCCCCTCGTGTTGCAGAAAAAGTATGTATTGTACTTGTTTAGTCTTACTAGGAAAGATGGGAAATAGAAATAGAAACAAACGGGGTTCTGAGTCAAGGGTTTGCTGCTGGCTTGGTTGACTTCTTATGAGTGGAACAAGATTAGCAGGAACTATAAAATGCAGACTTACTCCAGCATTTTCCCCTCAATCTGATTTAAATGGCAGTGAGGGCAAAGCGAGACCACACAGAGAATCATATAATATTTACTCTCTAACTTATTCTTTGCATGTTGTGGCTAAAGTAGAACTCTAGACTTTCAACGTCTGGATTTTGTTTGGATTTTAGAACCTTTTGAACTCACGTTAAGTAATATTTTAACCAAATCAAAGCAAGAATAGCAATAATGAAAAGGTTAACTTATATCAATAAAGTACTAAATTAATCTACCATAACTAAGTCATTCTGTCCTCTTTGCCTTAGGGACATTTTCTGATGACAACAATAAATAAATGATGGAAGTAATAAAATGGAGACTATGGAGCTTTTCCCATAACGTCCTGTGTTTTCCTCTCTTTCTTTATATTTGTTTGCTTCGGCAAAAAAAGACTGATTTGTATTCAGAAGATGTTTCCTTTGCCTAAAGGGGACATTTTTCTGAATTCTAACCAGATGCTCCGTCTCTCACTGGTCACTTGTACCTGATGGAGAATTGTAGTTAGAAAACAAACAGGCAGCATTTGAAAGCCTCCATGAGAAATTAAATCTAAATATAGCAACAGAAAATAAACATTTATAGATATTTTGAGCATATTTGGTTGACATGATAGCGTTCTGGCTTAGTTTAATCAGATCATAGAGCTTCCACAGCAGAAAGCCTCTCTGCTAAATAAAATTCATTTTTTTTAGTCTCATTTAATTATTCAGCTTAAACTAGATCTGCAGTAATTAGGAGTTCTACTTCCAAGCCGTCATGGAGCACGCGTGCACATTTATGCGCACATGACCCCTTCACCTCTCGGCCTTTGTTCTTGGGTTCATGCATGACTGAAATGAAAACAGGCATGTTCCTCTACGACGGAGATCCAACGGAAAACAACATGGAACAGCTGGTTCCCTTAATCCAACCATTAACATGGATCGTGCACAATGTAATTAAATCCCCCTGTTGATGAACACACACATATGAACAACGGGCTTAATGATAAACTCACAGCTTCAGCAGGAATCAGTGTCTGTCAGTGTCTGTCATGCTACAGTATTCACAGAAGTTCATTCAGACGCATTCCAACAGGCTTTTTTCAGAAGCGCACAAATAATTCATTTTGCTTAATTCCTTCTTTTATGACCCCAGTTCTCAGTAATGACTGGATAACTGGTATCTGTGTGTGGATGAGCCACGGGACGGCGGTGGGTAAATGCTGGAGATGGCAGTGATAAGGCCTTCATATTGTAGCATGAAATCAGATCAGACATAATATTGACTCACAGCTCAGGGGGAAGGGAAAGGATTTCTGCTGAAATGTTCTTCATTTCAGAGGTGAGAAACTTCTGACAAAGCTATGAAGAAATGTACCAGTGTTGCTTCTTAAATGTAGTCAGAGTTAACTTCAGATTTTTGATCTTACGACTCCTTTATGGTTTATGGCATCAAAGCATATTGGTCATTTTAATTGTCTGCACCTACATTTCTTTACTCAATCCATTCAATTTAAAGTCAAAAATTCACAATTTAATTGGAGTTACCACTAAAAACAGGAGCTTTACCTCCCAGGGGGTTATGTATAGTGGATGGTATGTTATTATCTGCTATACATATTATGTTGATATTTTAGACAAATCATGCATTTTGTGGTACAAATGCTAAATTTTTACCTTATGATCCCCTCTTTTAGAAAAGCACATTAGCCATGAGAACATAAAAAAAACTAAAATGTTACAAAAATATTCAATTTCTATTTGCCCCAATATAAAAAACTATGGGCTGTTCATGCACAAAATGCAGTCTTTAAACTTAATAGAATACCATTATATGGATATAACATACATACCTCATATTCTGGAGTATAAGTCGCACTTTTAAGACAGAAGTGGAACATTTATGAATCAATGACCTTCTGTACTGCAGAGGCTGCATCTGAATGACGGTGTGTGCAGCTGTTCCTCTGTGACCCAGTGTGATGACCTGCTGTCCCGCTTTAGTCCAGCGAGAAAACTAATTAAAGCAACAAGAATGATGTTTCCATGGAAACAAGAAAAACCATCAGAACGTTCAGGAGGAAAACCATCAGATTCCATGTCTGTCTTGGACGGCGCTTCTTCTTCTGTGTTGCTGTCAACAGCAAACAGTGATTCATGCATCAACAGCGCCCTCTATAGGCTGTAAGTTAAACAAACACGTGAGCCTATTTATGTCTAAACTTATGCATATATATCAAAAATAAGTTGCTACTGAGTGTGAGTCGCTCCTCTGGCCAATTTGGAGGAGAAACGCAACTAATATCACAGAAAACACAGCGTGTATAATAAAATCTTAGATTTTTTCGTGAAGGAAAAATCAAATGACATGAAAACAATGAAAGAAAAACTGACAGTCTACTCTAAATTATTCAGCGACATTTTCTTTAAAACAATGGAACAAAATCCTCTCTATGCTGATGACAAACCAGTTTATCACACAATCAGCATAGTGCACATCATGAGGTTAAGCAGTCACATAATTTGTGATTTTATGTCTTTATTGATTCATAAAACGTCAAATTATTTGCATTTGCTCTTAATTAATGGAGATGTGGGAATTTGTCCGACTCTTTTATTCATGCAGACACCTAACTTACCTTTGGAGAAAGCTGACCAAAAGTGAACAACAGGTGAACAACAGGTGAGGAAACCTGATGGACAGAAAACATGTTTATTCATACTTTACAAACACTGGAATGAGCAAAGCTGAATAAGGGGAAAAAAACAGATTTTTTTAAATCCAAGTCCCAAAAGCTTCAACTTCTGCACTTTTATTCCAAGCCAACACAAAATGCTTTTGTTTGACTTTCAGTTGTTCATGTTGCTCCCTTGTTGGCCATTTTGTCTGCTTGCTGCTGTGTATAATTGAGCTGATTGTTATTCTGTCTGCACATATGTTTGAACAGCACCTGTTATGACGGCTTTTGTTCTCTTCATTCTTCCCCTCGCCCAGTGAACGGGACTTTCCAGCACTTTGAATTTGGGTTTTCTTTTTTCCTGTGTCCAAATTTTAGGTATTGTTTATGATAAAATATTTGACATATTTGAATATATAAAAGTCTAAAGGGCTAAAAAGAGCCATTCAGGCCTTGTTTCTTACTGAGCAAAACACAATATTTCACCTTTTGGAACTGCTTTGTATTTAGAATTTATGCAAATTAACTAAAAGAAAATTCTGCATTACTAAAAACATTGAAATATTAAAAAAAAAAATGTTTTTTTTTTTTCATAATGACTATTTACTTTATACAAAAGCTCATATAATTCCTGTACCATAAAGGTCACCCTGCTGCAGTAAATGTTCTCTATGGTAAAAAAAACGTTTTAAAAATGACCTTTTCTAATGTTTCACCTGAAGTTATATATAAATTATAAGTTTTAAATAAATAAATAAATGAAAATGAAAAAGTTTGGTTTGTTGTCCTTTTCCCTTCTAACTACTGCTGTCAACCTGTCAATAAACAAGACTTTATTGGATTATGACCCATCGGAAAGGGAAAAAGGGCCATTATCCCGCTTATACCATAATCATTTATAACAGAAATAAATATTCAACCTGTTTTTACTACTTTATTCTTGTTATTTTTACGGTTTGGATCCCTTTTTGTCATACAAAAAAATAAAAACGATTTCTGCAGCAGACTTGCTCTGCAAGATCCATTCTAGAAGTGAAACCTAAAGAACCGTTGTCACGGCGCCGCACAACGTAACAAAGCTTAAATGTTATTTGGTCATCTCTAAGGTAAATGAATACATGAATACATACATCTAAGGCTATTTTAATGATCTCACTGATGCAACAGAGCTTCTGTTGACACAAACCCCCCCCTGGCAGAACGGCTGCAGGTCAGACAGTCAGAGATAAAAGCAGCTGAATGGAAGTGAGACAGATGGATGTACAGTTAGACAGACAGGTAGAGGGGGTGCATCAGGACAAGATGGCAGCCGGGGGCTTCCCTGCCTGCATTATTGATGGGGACTTTGACAAGCTGCTGATCGTGCTCACTTCTAAGCACTAAATGCTGCAGGGGGGCGTTCCCTTTTGGTCCTCCATGCAGGTGGCCCCCCAGCCAATGCGGCAGCATAGGAACAAATGATGCAGAACATTGTCTTTTTGAAGGTTAAACTTATGGTTTACATATTGGTTTGTGTGTTTTTTTATGTTTTTGTTATTTTGATCAGTTTTTCTCTTTGGTTTTTTAGGTTTAACTTGCAGAATGAATCTTGCAGAGCAAGTCTGCTGCAGAATTCAACCTTTAGTCTTTTGATGTGACTTCAGAGGATTTTACAGGGGAGGGAAGCAGCAAGGCCAGCGTCAATACGGGGATAGGATTGCCCATCCAAGGTCAGGAGACTTATTGGATCCAGGGGACAAACAGCAAAAATGGCAACAAACAAAGAAACCCGGCTGGAAAATATTTGCCGGGACAAATATGTCTTAAATAGAGTGATTGTGAATATTTGTGTTATCCAAAAAGAAATGGATAGGACCTCTCAATGACCAGTGGGGAAGAGAAAAGACAGAAAGTGTTTGTGAGGAGAGCGAGAGCCCGAGGCAGCAGACAGACAAACAGACTGAGTGGGAGGTCTCTGGGCTCATCTCCAATGCATGTTGCCCTGCATTAGCACTACATCCATCCTGCAAGAGGAAGACGGTGAGAGAAAAAGAACCTTGGCAGATGAAAGTCTTCTTCTGTCCATCCATTATTCATCGATGAATTAGAGCCCGCATGAATGGAGTTGAAGAGGAAAGAGGGGGGTGGGGCGAAGGTTTGTTTAGGGAATCCATAAAGTGATTCTCCTGGTACTAGAAAAAAACATAAAGAGTTCAAATAAGGACAATTATTTCATGTGTTACTTTTCTAGACATATGTTGCATAAGAGTGATCAGATATAGAATGAAGAGAGGGGCAAGTAGGGGGTAATAATGGTCTGCTTGGCAAGGGGGGGCTAAGGACAGAGAGGGAGAGGTGACCAGAGGAGTCAAGGTCATTCTTTAATGATGAAGTTATTTGGAATGAGGAAGGGGTCACCAAGAGGAGGACGACAGAAAAACCCAGATGTTTACGTCTTCATGAATGAGCAGAAGTTACTTAGAATAAATAATAAGAAAAAAACACGTTAGTGGAAGTGAAAGCATAGATTGAATGGTTTTCTCAGTTGTTTTTCTATGTCTTTTAAGTCTCACACAGATCATCATTTGATCCATTTTCAAAGCGTTCCCAGTTGTCCTTTAGTTATGATTTTTAGCCAAAATAAAAAACTTGTGTCGTTTTCTAGGACATAGTTTCTGCAGAGCGGCAGGAGTTCATTAGAGTTGTGGGCGGGGCCTTTGAGATCTCTCTGTTTACACTGTCCAAGCAGGGCAAACCCAGCAACAAATCTCTCAACCCTAAAACACATTAAATTGACACACGGCATCATCCAATCAGCGATGTCCCAGAGTTCCTACCTTTCCCAAATCCCTCATAAAAGAAAAAAACAACTTTGGGAAAACAAAAAACAATCTAGGTATCATGAAATGTTAAAAAATTAGAGACAATAAGCAACCGGAAAAGGCAGGTACTCGATGTTTGAATGATTTGTCCATCGTTGAAACTGAATGTCGTCCTCTTGTCAGCGATGTCTATAGTATCTGCCTTTTCTGTTTGATTTTTGACATTTCATTTCAATTTCTGGAAATTAGTTTTGTTTTCCAATACATTTCATTTCTATTTCATTTTGTTCTTTCGGAATTGCGTTTTGATTTCTGCAATTCTATTTTGATTATTAAAAAATTAATGTTGTTTTTTTAGTATTTGTTTAGCTTTTTTTAGCTGTAGTTGAAATTTTTAAAAATGTTTTAGCTTTAGCTTTGCACTTTAGGGCCACCGTAGTTTACTGCATCTCACACTCCTAACCTAACATTACTGGGGCAATAAAAATGGCAGAAACATCAGATCCATCCATCCGTGCAGTTTGGATCCAGATTCCAGCTCAGATCAGGGAAACAAAGACGTTCATGGATCGTCCAAAGCCCGACGTATTTTCCACAGCGCGTCACACATACAATCTTTTTCAAACTGCATTATTTCGTCTGTTCCTGATTCACAACAATTTGAAGAAAGAAAAACTCAAAAGGGCAATTTTAAGCATTATTTTTTTAATATCTGCCCCCCATTATCAGAAAAATGCCACAAGAGCATGTTAAAGACAACAGAAAGATCATTTGCTCTGAGTGGGTCTTTACATCTCATGCTGATTGGAGAGCATAATGAGATCAGACCCTGTTGATTAGAAATCAGCATATTTTTGTAACACTAGTCAGTCTCTCAGTCCTGTTTTAACCTCTGTTATGGGATGACTTGTCTCATTAAGCGTAGATGAAAAGCTTTGGCTGACAGCCAGCAGGTCAGACGTCCTCGGCTGGATAGATTCAAGTTCATCTTTTATTTTCTAAACTGCTTGACAGAAATGGAAAAAAGGGAAGTGAACTGGTGAAGACAGGTTTGGATGTGATTCACACACGCTCGTGCTTTCAGAGATCTTGTCTCAGTAAATAGCGGTAAAGAGCATTCAGCTGTTTGTGGACAGTGATGCGAATGAAGACGTGTGACCTTGTCCTGATGTTTGGATTTGCTCACTCGGCGCTCACACTAAACGGACTGGGGCTTCGCATGCATGCAGATAAAATCATGCACAGAGGGAGCTGCGTGCACAAGTGCATGGGTTTAGTAGGTGTAGGTGATGAGCCAAAGGCTTTCTGTTTAATATTGGGATGCTGTTTTAGAGTAGGACCCAATTTGTAAATTAATTATTGCTCAAAATCTTAAATTGATACTTTGAGCATTTTAAAGTCCTATTTTTTATGAGGCACTTTAGATAAATGGTTTGTTGTTCTGAGTAGTTTTAGGGTTCTTGTTTGGGAGGCTTTACTGTATTTTTGCTTTACTTCTATTTCTAATGATAAAGCTAGTAGTAAAAGCTTTGATTTGTCCTGCACTCAACATGTTAAAAATATTCTCAAAGTGCATTTCCAAATCAAAATCATGAGTAGATACAATAAAGTGATCAGTAAAGGCTTTTCCTGATCACTCATCCTTGTTGTGCGCTGCAGGACCAAAGCTGGTCTTCTCTGTGCTTCTGGAGACATCACAGCACACATGCATCACCTTCACACCTGGGATCCTCAAACACGTTCTTCACTGCTCGCTTCAAACCTCCATTTGTGGGTCGCAGTTTTGTTTCAGTCAAATTTAGGATTTGTGTATTCCAAAACAACACAATTATTTGCCAAAAAGCAAATAACAATGAAAGAAAAGCTTTCAGTCGGCTCATACTAAGTCTGGTGTAATTTAAAATGATTCTTAAGTTTAGCACAATAATTGTTTGACAATTTCAACATAAACACACAGTAGGGAAACACAGATACACTTTTGTTAGGATTCGTTTTAATGGTGTAATGATTTATTTTAACAATTAGATTGAAATCATAATCTAAAGTGGATCCAGATCATCTTCATCCAAACAGCAGTGAGACTCAGATAGTATTAAATTGAGTTGGAGCAAACCACACAAACGTCAGGGCCGCTGTTGAAATAGTGGGTCATAAAGTTGGCATTTATTTGCTTTTCTGCGGTCTAATTCTGGAATGTTTTATTCCAGCTCAGCCTGTGGGCAGAATAGAGAAACACGCTGAGAGACAGAAAGGCCACTGAGACCGAGCGAGGGCTGAAACTGGCAGATGAAATGAAAGAGGAAGCATGAAAGTAAAAAAAAGGAGAGGTGACATTGGTGGTAATTGGAGGAGAGGAAGCCAAAGCCTTGGGGAGCCTCCATTCCCAAATGTTACTGACATGAAAGAGGTGTGGAAAGCAGGAAAAATAGAAATGTTTCTCATTGGCTTCATCAAAACATTTAGATTTTTCTTACAGCTGACAGATGTAATGTGTAATTCAGGTTTTATTGTTTTAGGTTCAGACGTCTGTCCTTCCAGGGTGAGGAGTTTGTAAATATAATATTTTAGTTCCACTATAGCGTCATATAATATCTAAAGAAAGAGACAGATCAATAATTCACAACTGTTGTCCCTTCCAGACAGCCTGTCTGTTTTTAAATTAAATGTTAAATTATTAAATGTTCTAGAAATATGGCGCTTTTCCTTATTGATGATCCTAAAATTAAAAAAAAGCCCTAAAACCTCCAGAATTTAAATGTATAGCTTAGTGAGACGCTAACACGAGGAAAATAAAGTGTCAGGTTTGCAGAAAAGATCCTTTATAGTCGACCGACGCCCAGTGTGGATTAAAGAGTTTCTGTTTTCGACACCTAATACAGTTTTTAACCCAAAAAGAATCCATATGCTCCTCCGAGCAGGTGTTCACATTATTCTGGTGCCATATTTCCAAAGCAATTGTGTCATTTTATCCCATTTTTGCGTGTTACCTGACCTGTAGGGGGCGTGACCACTGGACCGCCCGCTTCATTACAAAGAGAGGTGGGTTTGAGACCACAGTTTGCATCTCTATTGCTATTCATCCTCTGGCAAATGCGTCTCCTTGATAAGTGGCTTCTGACAATTAGGTCTAATCACCCTATTAATATTCAGCTCAATTGAGCAGAAAGCAGCTTCTGCTCTGCCGCCATAATCATCAGATGTTTGTAAGAGCTTTGGAGAATTCCTGCCAGGGCTTTTATTGTAATGAACCCTTTGTGCTTACAGTCAGATAGCTGGATTGTTAGTTCTGGAAGAGCATGTTTTTCCCCAAGCAATTTGTTGAGTTAGAATCCATGTGTTGTTTTAAGATCTCAAATAGTTTCTTTAAAGCCTTTTTCAGATGTGAAGCATGCTGGTTGGTTTAAATGGCTCTAAAATTGTGAGTTTCTCTGCAGAATTTCAGCCTGAATGCCTTTTTCTACCCAAAGGCCGTGTCACACAGCCACTACGTACAGTTTCAGCATATAAAATATATGTCTTTTATAAAACATGCCTGATAAACGTCATTCAGAATGTTTCGTCGTCATTTGTCGACGTGCGCAGATGTCTGTCGAGGGTTTAGGCCGACGGGTCTTTACGTGAATTTGGTTTTGAGCTGTTCAACATTTTGTTCAGTTGAGAATCACCCAGATTACACGTATTTAACGACGCTTAAACGCAGTTATTACATAAATATTATGCAAGTGTGGATGATTTTTGACTTTTTATTTTTCTCATTCACTGCTTTGAATCAACAAAAATCTGGCTGTGTTTTTCTATTTTCTATGTCGGTTCAAAATCCTTCTGTTATGGAAAAAAGTGCGAGAAGATTCAAAGACAGGAGAAGCTGGAAATACAGGAAAACTGCATGTGTACTTGGTAAAACCTGAAATAAAACCTTTATAGAGACTTTCGCTGTGTCCGAATTCCTGCTGTACTCACTATATAGTGCACTATTTGTAGTTCTGTCTGAATCTACAAATCCAAAATCCAGAGTGTAATGTGGTTGGACCTGATATTAACAACACGTGGAGGCCAGTTTATCCAGAACCGTGTCTCTGTTTATTCCACCATGTTCGTTCTTCTCTTCCTGTACACACACACCCTGAACCATACAAAACAGACTCCCCCTAGTGGTCGGAGTCAAGCAAGCACCATACATCACACAGAGCACTAGAAATTTCCCAGAAGTCTCTGCGAAAAACCAGTGTGCATCTATGTTCACTAGATCTGCGAATATAGACCACAATGCATTGCATCTCAACAATTTTTGCCCAAAAAATGTATTTAAATGTATTTTTTTAATAAATCAATAACGTTTTTATCTTCAGAATTCAGTGAACTCATAAATAATCGTCACAAAACGCGAATATCAATTAGATTTTAACTTCGTGAAATTGATGACATCATATCCGCCGTTAACAACAAAAAAGTAGCGAGCGTGGCGTGAGAATTGCTTTTAAAATCCAGGGCACTGCATAGTCCTGCACTATCTAGTTTTTAGTATTTAGGGCTTAGGGTGGGAATTCAGACAGTCTTTGACTTGAATTCAAACAAGCATGAGTGGGACCCCGAGACAGAGCAATGAGGCAGAACCTGAATAACAAGAAAACAAAATAGAGGAAACATGAAGAAAACTTCTTCTAAACTAATAAGAGTTTCTTTGACTTTCCTGGGGATATTTTCAGGCCGGCTGTGATCAGTGTTCTGACAGAGGGGAGATCCTCGTGCACTGCAGGCCTCGAGTATCACTCAAACTGAAGTGGCATTTGATTAACATGAAATCATCTCAACCATTTTAACTGCATTGAAATGTTTGTTAATGAAGCTATTTAGGGAATTTGTGTTGACATATTATCAAATCTGAATATTCGCGTGCCTTAATTACTGTAATTTAATCTAAACAAATACATATTAAAGTGCATTTTTGTTGACATTTTTAACAATAAAGTGGCTTATCTGTCAAATGGAAATGATGCTTACACTGTAGTCTATGTGAGTCCAATTTTTACAAGTTTGTTCAAGTTTTTGACAGTAAAACATCTAAGATATTCCCTTCAGGATTTAGATGTTCTTTCTATCGCAGAGGAAAATGCCTTTAAATTGTTTTTTTGGTCCTGACAATACTTTCACTTTTTACTGTAGCAGGGGGGTGTAAGTATATAAAACACAGTACTACCTAATTTCACCAGCTTGTACTTTAGTTTTCTGAGTTAGCTTTACTCTAACATAACCAAAGGTTAAGGTGTGATTTTCAGCAAGAATGAGAGGAAAGCAGCTAAAGAGGTTGAGGTTCTCTTTGGGTTTGAGAGGAGGGAAAGTGCTGATGTCGGTCAAAGGAAGCTAAGGTTGGAGCTGCCAGGAAAGAGGAGGTTCATGGATGCAGAGAAGGAGGACATGCGTGTAGTTAGTGTGAGTGAGGAGAAGCAGAAGATGGGTCACATGGAGGTGAATGATTTGCTGCGATGACCCCTAAAGAGAGCAGCCGAAAGGCAAGAAAAATACATTTAGTGGTGGACAAAAAACAAAAGTCAAGATCCCACATTTAAACTTTTGGGGTTTCAGAAAGGGTAGATAGAGGGGGTGGGGGGCGGTCGATAATACAGAGTCATTACACAAGAGTGTCATGGTACATCACTAAGTTCTTACATACACACATCAACACACAACAACAAAAGGTCTGCACAGTAAGCAAAGAGGATTTTTGATCCAAAAAGAAAAGTTTCCAAATCAGAACACAATCCAATGTTCTGATCATTTTAACAAATCCTGAAATGTTTTTCTGGTGTTGTCTGCATTTTGTGACTGCATTTCCCAGCTAAATGAAGCCACATCCTGTCTCTGATGGAATAAACGCCGTTCTCTAACGAATGGCTGTCACGTTAGTGGTCTACTGTTGGATGATGTATGGAATCTGCATCACATTAGACCTAAACAGTTTGAAACGTCAACTAAAGACCTAGCTTTTTACAATGGCTTTTAATACTCAGTAGTTGACGGAGTCTATTTTTTAACCCTTCTGCTATCCTAGGCACTTTAACATTGGGAGTTGGGTCATCTAGACCCACTAGACAGTGCTCTGAACCTTTTTTCTTCAATGATTTGTGATCTTCACTGGTGTCCATGGATTACATGAAATCTTTCCACCTTCATCCACCTTTGTCATGGTAGGGAGAACACGTCAATGGAAGGGGGGGGGGGGGGGGGTCTTCTAAGATAGCACAAGGGTTAAGGGAACAAATGTGTCCCGTCTGAATACACCCTAAGATCTCAGCTGCGATCTAGACTTCAGATTCATTGACTGTGTTTATTCTAAGTTACAAAACATCCTGTCAAATTTTAGGGGTTTAATTGGTTTCCACATAAAAGAGAAAAAAATGTAGTTTGTTGTTTTTTTTAAGTGGAATCTGCTGACAGAAGTACTTGGCTCTGGTCTGCTGGTGGTCTGTGGCTCCTGAACAGGCTGGGAGGGAATTCTGGGTCCAAATGTTCAGCGATGGTCCTCAAAGTCTGCCTCTCTCTTCATGCTGCTCTTTAAACTCGTCGTGTAGCGACCACATGCTGCTTGGTGACACAAACAAACGCTCATCCTCCCACATCCTCGCACACAAACTCCACTGTGATACATATTCTACACAGCAGGCAAAGAGGCAACCCCAGCGCCTGGAAGAGAAATCAGTGCACCACACACCATCGCTGGTCCACTCGGTTGTAAGTTATTGATTTGCATGTTATTGTAGTGATAAAAACAACAGAAAATAAGAACAAAGGACACTTCCTTCTCATTTAAATGAGGATGATAACTCAAGCACCTGAAGGGCAGTGTGCCTCTAATCGGATAGACTCAGGAAATTGCTGATAATCTAATAAAATTAAGTATTGGATTCCTTCCTGCCATCCAGGATGTTAAAGGTAGAATGAGCAGTAGCATGGCTCATTCATGGCTGGAGTTTAGTATTACCAGCTTAGAATGGAAACAGAGTCCCAAAGGGAAAGGATGCGCTGCAAAAGTCCATCTCCAGAGGACCTTTCAGGATGTGCACTTTAGCGTCATCTTCCACTCATAACATAGATATTCTTCTGAAAGTTAGGCTAAAGTTTGTGGTGAGATTTAGAGCATGTTTGAAAAAAGTCATGGAAACTTTTATCTTTGATCTGCTGTCTGCTTCCTGACCCACAGCTGCTCATGAAAACAACCGTTTCTAACTGCTCCATTCAATATAGGACCAGCAAATCAAACTTTACTATGTTTTCAAATATATATTTATGGGTTTTTAACACATTAACAATATAACACACACACGCACACACACACACACAAACTCTTGGCCCATGACTACAAAGACAAATTAAATGTGCAAGAAGTAATAATTCCATACAGAAAATACAAGAACATACAGTTGAAAAGAAAAGAAATACAGTAGGTATTGTGTTTAGTGTTAGAGCACAAATGTAAATATGAAAGAAAAGGTTTCCTGGTCTTAAAAGAAGATATAATTCATGTTATCAAATTGTATTTCTAAAACACTTTTTAACATAAAATGATTTAAAGAATAAAAACATCTTTGAAATTTAAAAAACACTGCAAAGACCTTCAGAAATGGGGCTTAATGCAAAAGTGAGGAAATAGGGATCTGTGACCAGTGACCCCCCCACACCTATGATCTTAGAGGACAGAAACCCCCCCCCCCAGCCACAGCAAGCAGCCCAATCTGGAAGGTTCCACTGAAACAGCCATATATCCCCAGGAGGAGGAAAGAACTGCAATTAAAACAAGAAATATAAAGAAATCAAAGATTATAAATAAACTTTAAAGTCACACTGACATGAATAAATACTAAAAAAATATATATAATCTCATGAAAACCATTATTTAAAAAAATGATGAATATATAAATAAGTTAAATATTAAAGGAATATTTTTTAAATGTGAGCTTAAGCATGTTGTAATTTAATTCAGTACAATATCGCGATATGTATTGTATTGTGGGACGAGTATCGGGATACTGCTACCCCCCCATTAAAAAAGGACTCAAACCTTTTAAAACCAGTCTGCATGGCCCTGGTTCTCTGTTCCACTGGTGAGGACTGTCAGGCTGGAATGAAGTCTTGGTTTTGACTTTAGGAATTACTCTGAGATGTGTGGTAGAGGACCTCCATGTCTGTGAGGGTTCCTCCTGTAAAAACATAAATAAATATAAATATGACAGCTGAGACAGTGTTAAAACAATTAAAAGAATCTTGACATCCACGCTGAATCGCTCAGGGAGACATTTTAAAACGTTTTCCCGCCCTCTGGTCTCCATCAGGATTCATGAGCTGCTGAGGCAGCTGAAGGTTTGACATCCTCTTCGTTGGAGACCAGAGAGCAGGGCATTACGATGATCTGCTACAAATTGAAGCATGCATCAACACTGGTGCTGGCAAGACTGAAAAATGGGTCTGGAAATAATTTTAGGATAATAAAATCCTGTTTTAGTTATGTGTTTAGTTTGTGGGATAAAATACAGCTCAGTGTAAAAAAGAACACCCAGGTTTATCATAAACTAAGTTGTATCTTTCTTTTTTTTTGGATTAAGCATAAAACTTTAAATCTGTCTATGAAGATTCGGTTGTGGTTTCAGCATTAAATGTTCCTCATTTTAGTCTAATTTTCTTTGGTTCTTAGATTTCTTACTCTGTCTATTCTCACATATCTTCCCTTTAGCTCTGTGTTTGTTTGTCAAGTCAAAATGGAGCTCATTGAATGCAAAGGAGCCACTTTCTAGATGAACTCAACGTTTGAACCCAAGCTTGTCCATAAATCCAAGTCAATGATTCATTTATTGGTCGTGTTGTCACACATTAACCAGCGTGTTCTGCATAACAAACCCCCCACCTGGTGGAAAGCTAGTTTATTTGGGGGGTTGTTTGGCCTAAAGAACCTGCTGAAAATGTTCTCCAGGTAGATTCTGGCAGGATCTGTGGGTCAGATGTAGGGAGTTCTGCTTCTGTGTTTCTGTGTGAATTATAAAATGTTCACGAATGGACGTTAACAACCTTTCAGCTTGTTAGCTTTTCCTGTGGATTTGCAATTTATTTGCGATTTTCCAGAGATGGTGTGAAATCTTTGTCTCACAGGATTCTTCCTTGTTTTGCGTCTATTAATCCATGAGCCTGCAAACGGCTGCCGTGAAACCGAATATGTTTGTGTGCTCTTTCTTTTTTGTGTTACTTCATTTTCTCCTCAAAGTGATGCTGTTCAGCTCTTATCGGCAGAGTGCAGCTGCTGCTGTGTGAAAACCACGGTGGCCTGGAGGGACATTTTTACACCTCACTTACCCACCTGCATTTATTCACAGCAGGATCACTTGACATGGAATTGTTCTAACGAGCCTAAATATATATTTATGATTAATATAAAAGCTTTTTATAGACCTGTAGAATTCTATGAGAATGATCAAAAATTCAGCATGTCTTTAACGAATAACGATAATAATGTATATTCATAACTGGGCAAATGAAAGAGCTGACATTTAAAACCCTGGATCTGTTTTGTGAATTTGGGAGGAATTCCTGCAGCTTCTCTCATTTGCAGATGCTTAATTCTCCTCGTTATTTTTCATGACAGCAGATTTTCTGCAGACCCACTCGGGTGGGTCACTGACGGCTGCAGGCGTGGAGCTGGTGCTGATGGTAATGCCTCCTCTCTTTCTTGCTCCGTTAATTACTCTATCGCCCTGCAGGTGAGTGGACGGCTCTTTTCGTCTGCTGCTGCACACCGACCTGCCTGCATCTGCTGCAGCTGCAGTGGTTAGACCCGGGTTCCTATTCTGTTCAGATTAATGGCCTCAGTTTGGCCTATTGACACGTCACTTATCTCCTTTTTATGAAACCTGTGGCTTGTGTTTATACCCTGGAGGCATGACGAGCGCAGCCTCAAGCTCAGCCACAGAAGAGTTCACTAAGGCACATATTATTCACACGGTCGTGCAGGATTTTTACTGGAGGTACCTCCATTGGTGCTTTTGAAAGTCCCAGACACTGACTGAAGACACAGATGCTGATGGAAGACCTTTATAATGTTGTTTTTTGCTGATTTGTTTTATCTAAAAGGGTCATTCCTCATTTTTTAGAAGCTGTAAAAATACATTTTTAAGATCTGTGCAGTTTTTGTCATCTGCATGGGTTGTAGCTCTGCAGAACATAGTAACGGAGAGCCACTATGTTATTGTTTTGAGGGTCTAACGTGACAGGAACGCAGCGTCCTCAGTTTTCCTGATTTGCATGTTCATTTATAGTTTGAGGCTTCTCTCTCTGGTTTCAGAGCAGCTTCAAATAAACCAAACACATCTGTAAATCAGTCGTTGTCAAGGCTGCACGATACTTTATTATTAACAAAAGTTGGAATTTTCCTACTAAAAAGTTAAACCAGATTTTTTTTGGCTAATTCGGTCACATATTTGTGTTTTAAAGAACCACTCCAATGAAAACGGTGTTTTTGGTGTTTCTAACATGTTGTTTTGGTATTTTTCTCAATACGGAGGACACATATGAAGAAAATTACGTTAAATTTGGCATTTTATTGTATTTTTTTTATTCAAATCATAGTGAATCAGAAGAAGATTTTAAAAAAAAGCCTGTTGATCCATTTAAAGACGACTAGATCCATGAACGTCTTTGTTTTCCTCGTCTGAGCTGGAATCTGGATCAGAACTTTTTTTCTTTCATTTTTGTTGCACCGGTAATGTTAGCTTGGGGGTGTGAGGGGCTGTAAGCTAGTGGGAGAGAATATTGACAAAAGGGATGGAGGGAAATGAGGGGGGGTCTTATTCCACTCCAGCAATCCCTCCCACAACTCAGAAAGGGAATTTCTGAGGAATTCCTGCCGCTCTGCAGAAACTATGTGCTAGAAAACGACAGGTTTTCTGATTTTGCCTAAAAACAGCATCATCATAATTAAAGGAGCACTGGGAATGCTTTGAAAATAAATCAAGAGCTAATTGGAGTGGGACTTGATGCATACGTGTTGGCATTTTATCATACTAACCTGGGGTCTGATGATGTTTGACAGAATAATGACAAGAAAAGGTGGAAATACCAGTGGGAGCATAATTAGGTTACAGGGATGCAGACAATCTCAGCACTTTGAAAACAAAGACACAATAAAAAACACAGGAACTGAACCTAAAAAAATCAAATCAGGACCTTTTCTGACATGTTGTTCTGTTTGCTGAGAGTCAGTGGCGTGTTCAGACGGTCACGGCCCCCGCAGAGCTGCCTCTTCTGCTCAGACTAGACCTAAAAGACAACAGATGCAGGTGAGCAGTAGGATAGAACATTCACAAGGCTGAGAAATGATCAGATTTGAATTGTTGGAACAGATCAGAGAAATAAACGAACAGAACAAGCGGGGGGGGGGGGGGGGGGGGGTCCCGTGGACTCGACTTCCTCCGTACCTGCAGGATCAAACACAAAGAGGGAACGGAGGATCACAAGAACCGCCAGGCGCCGTCAGGAGGACAGATTTCTGCGCCTGAACGTATGAGTGTCAACATGAGGACGGTACTGGAGATGCTGGAGAGGCAGCGGAGGAGGAAACTGCAGAAACACAACCTGTTGTCTGTTTGTGAGGCATTCCTGTGTCCAAGCTCTCTGGATTCTGAGAAAAACTCGGTCTTTCATTTGTTTTTTACTCTATATGGACACAGTCATATTGATGGTTTTGTCACAGAAAAGTGAAAATATTAAAGATCGACTGATCATCTTTTGATCTATTGTCATATTGTTCCCAGTGGTTTTTTAAGTTATGATTATGCCATTTTTAGAAAAATAATAAAACCTGCTATCTTTAGGACAGTTTCTATAGAGCGACAGTAATTCAACAGCTGAAACTTTGTTGTGGGCGGGGACTGTTGCAGTGGCTAAACCCCACCCCCTTTCCCCTCCCTGTTGGAAGGCGGAGCGCAGCAGGGAGCTTGTGGCCCCGCCCAGCATATTTTTTAATGGCATTTTCTCGTAATACTCACAAACACAGTTTTAAGCTTAATTTTTTTAATATATGTCCTCCAATATCAGAAAAATGCTACAAGAATTTAATTGAAGTGGGTGTTTAAAGACTCTAAAAGGCCAGGCTGAGTGCCGTGTGCGGGGTTCAGGGAAGTTAAAAAAAAAAGAAAGCGCTGTAGGACGAGCCTGCATCTCACTAACATCTCACATCACCAACATCTAACCTTACATGTGTCTCAACTACAACCTGACACTCGCAGCATGCCCGTAGAAACCTGGGGGGTGGTCTACGATCGTAAAGGTTCCTGCAGGCCATCTGCATGCACGGTACAGATTTACCCAGGTTCTCCCCTGCAGACAGCCTGCCTCCACCTGTGAGGCAGCTGCAACTTAGACTGAAGATTAAAACTGCATTTCTGAGTATGTTTTAATACAAATTGTGGTTTATGGTTTTCCTCCAAACTGTCCAGCTGGATGGCTTAGATATTGCTCCCCATTTTGGTTGCACCCCAAATGTTAGGTTGGGGGTGTGGGGGGCTGTAGGGTAGTGGGAGAGTCTGTAAACAAAAGGATGGTGGGAAATCAGTGTAGGCTTACTCCCTGCCAATGGTCTTGCCCATAATGCATTTCTGCCGCTCTGCAGAAACTATGTGCTGAGCACTTTTGATTTGGGATAAAAACGGCATAATCATATTTCAAAGACAAAACTTTAAAAATAGATCAAAGGATGATCTGAGTGGAGTTTCAGATCTTTAAACAGGCACAGAAGAGCATGAATAAAGCATTGCTGATTTAACCATCCACCCATTTTCTCATCCCTCTTGGTCCTTTGTGGGGCCACAGGGTGGCTGGACACTGTCCCTGTGATGGGTGTGTTCACCCTGACAGGTCACCAGGACACACAATCATTCCCCCACGCACACACTCACACAGGGAGTGGGAGAGAGAGAGAGAGAGGGAGAGGGGCAATGTAGAGAAACAGTTAACCCATGAAGCATGTTTTTAGACTGTAGGAGGAGGATGGAGCCCCCAGAGAAAAGCCAAGCATGCAGGGGGAGAACACGCAAACTCCACACAGAAAACCAACAACAGCTGAAACCAACACAAGATATTTCTGATGACATACTTGATGTTGAAATACTTTGATTCAGAGTTGTGATTTCCTTTAATCAGATTACACCTGAAGGGTCAGGTGCCATGTTTTCGCCCCTTTAAACCGCTTCAGTCATGATTGGCTAAAGTGGGAATCGGGGGATGGTGATTGGATGACGGTGGTTACATGTTGGCTGCCCAGTTGCCTGGAAACAGCCATCCCTCTCTGTGTTAGTGGCCTTGGCAGAATGACAGACAGCATAAATGCTCTGCAGAAGAATGTGTCAATCTGCTGCTTTGGCTTCAAGATTTCTTTATCTGTGTGTGAAGCAGATCAGTTACTGGAGGATGCTGCAGTAAAAAACACGCCGTTTTAAATCAATTCTCATTTATTTTACCATTTGAGTTGTGAAACCGAAGCGCTTCATGCATTTGTTTATGTTTGGTCACCTTAAATTTGCTGCTGTCATATTTTAGACATAAATCACCAATGTAGGATTAATAATGAAAACATCAGCTGGTGGTACTTCCATAGATAGATTGATTGATGGAAGCTGAGCTGTGGTCAGACTGAGCGCATTAGCTGCTCCACGTCCTCCTCAGTGCTGCAGTCTGAGCTGCTGCTGAGGTTCTCTTGGTGGTCCAGTTGAGAACTATACCAGAGCTGTCATCCCTCTGGGGGCTCGCTCATGGATGCTACCGACCATGATGGTCACGTGCATCGTCATTGTTATCATGCGTCTGAGTCAGCAAAAAGAGGCACGAGGTTAAAAACATTTAGAAAAGACAGATAAAAGCTGAAACTTGGCTGTCATTTATTTGTTAACACTTCAAAATAGGTTCCCTCATTAAACCTACTGTGTTCTGGTCAGCAGGGTGTGAAACGACGTTCTCCTTTAAGTGAGCGTAAGTTAAATAGCCTCTACTGTGTCTTTAGCGGTGATTAGGACTAATCTGTTGAATGCTGTAAAGCCTTCAATCGTTGTTTTCCTGTTTCTCTCTTTATTCTAGTATCTTCATCCGTTTTTTGTCCCTTAACTTCTACAATTTTGTATCTATGTCAACCATTCACCTATTCAAATGTTCAGCTCTTTCAGTTTTTTCCAGCTGTGACTTCTGGTCCTTCAAATCCTTGAACTTTTCCAAAATATTCCTGGATTTCCAGGAGTTTTGCCTCCATTAAAATTCATGGGGAATCCTTGGAGTAGAAGCTCGCTGGTTCAATACCCGGTACTGGGTTTTTCACAAGAATATCTTTTTTGTTTTGTGCTGTTTTCACTTTATTTATGCTCAACTTTGATCATTTCTTTACTTAATTATATTTTTTTGGCCAATTATTCCCCTTTAAGCTTCATTTTCTTTCAGCAACATAACATTCAACCCTGGATTTTCTTCTGGAAATGCAGCTCCGTCTAGTTTCCTTTAAAGTTTGTGAAATAATTTAAATCTATGTGTGGAAGGCATCTCATGCAGTTATTAGTAAAATAACTTTTCATCTCTCTATAGAAGCAGGACCAAACCTCTGTAACTTTGACTTTCACTTCTGCTGCCTCCGCCACCTCGGCCACACCCTCCCGATTGTCCCTCAAGGCCGGTGGCGTGCTCGGTGGCGTGCTCCCCTCGCCTCTGTTGCCTTGACAACTGTTCATCGCACCTCCAAAGACTGATTGCTTGCTCAGTGATGGCGCGATGAGTACTGTAATTATGTAAATTTTATACAAGCAAAGTGTTTTTTAGATCAATCACTGCGAGCCGAGAGGCTTTTCAGCCGTTAGGGTTTGCAGATGATGATCGCTTCAGTTCTGGATAACTCTGACCGGATTCTCTCTCTCTTTTTATGCAAAAATGTTGGAGACAGTCGCGCTCAAACCATCAGTTTGTTTTGTGTAGACATGGACTCCAAAGTACTTAGGAAGGAAAGTTATACTTTCAAAATTAAATTAAATAACTAAAAAAATGGTTTCTTTATGATCAATGTACAACAGTCTATAATAGGTCGTAAACTCTTTCAAATACAAAATATTGAAATTGGTGAAGAAAATGCTGATATAGAAATGAATGAATGAATGAAATTAGGACTCAGCAACAACACCAGAGCACTATCAAGCCATTTAGTTCATTTGTACACTTAATGTTTTTTAATCAGCCTTAAATCTAAAATATATGTATGAGGAAAAAAAATCAAAGGAAACGTTTTGCAAAAACAAACAACTTTTAAACCAGAATAACAGTTTTTTTTTATTGTCCATTTTCTACTAAAATATTTAAAACATTTAAAATGTAGAAATTTTGGGAGAATTAGAATTGCAAGATTTTTATATAATTATTATACTTTTATTTTATAAGCTCTGATTAAAAAAATGTCTCCATAATTATCTTTTTATTTAGATTTATGCACATGCATGTATAGGATAAAATTTTATGTCAATAATATAAAATACAGAGATGAATGGAATCTATTAATATCTGCTACACATTTAAAATAATTCCTTGTTTTACTACATCTTCCTCACAACTGTTGTGTTAGAAGTACAAATATGTAGTTGACAAAAATAAGATTATGTTAAACAAACGAATGATTTACTATTTAATAAAAATGTTTTTCTGTTGGTTTTTTAGACAGATTGTGTGAAAAAAGCGAGTCCTTGTGAGCTGCAGCGCTGCTAAAACGTGTTTTCTTTCCGTTCTTTGAATGCTCAAACGCATAGCTTGGCGTTCTGATCCTCGGCGGCTGCAGACGGTGAGGCATCCTGTTTGTTTCTGAAGCCTACAGGTGTGTTTCTGCGCCGGTTGATGCCGTCTATAAAGGGGCCCTTTTTGAACTCTGCAGCAGTGTTGGGCTTTTGTTGTCTCTCGCTGCACCCCCCCACACGCAGCATCCTCCCTTCATCTCCCCTCCTCCACCTCAGCCTGTAATGCAGGTGATGGAAAGACGCAGATACACATGAACAAACGCTCATGCAGCGCATGTGGTGTCAGGGGAAGGGTGAGATCAATTTTTCTGCCCATTTAAATATTTTCAGAGTGACATTAGAATGCTAATCTAATGAGTTTAATTCCCAGATGTTTCAGCTCTTAAAGGTCATTGCAGGAGCTGCAGATGTGGCTCACACAACAAATCGACCTCCAAACTGGAGCACTGCAGAATACGTGATGAGAGACGTTTCAGTCGGAGCCAGACTCCAAATGAGTCCAGAGACAACAGTTTTTTCCATTTGTGGTTATGGGGCTTTTAAAATGAAGTCGGCCTAAGGATTTTCTTGCTATGGACTCTCTGGGAGGATAAATTGGACCAAAAAGATTTTCTAAGATTGACGTGAGGCTGCATCTATGGTAATGCAATGAGAATGCAGTGGTATCGATGCGACGCACCTATTGTGCAAATACAGAAGGTAAAAGAAGACAAAAGCAGTGCGGCTTTGTCCCAAAACAACATGACACTCATGTGCTGAATCACATATAGAAAGCTGCATTTATGTATTTTACTCTTAAATTCAATAAAACATTTATTTAGGGCAGCAGTCTTTTCATCCTCTCTTTTTGCTGATGAATTTCCCATAATTCTTGTTCTATTGTCCGTCTCCCAGGAGATGCTTTGTCCGTCACTTGCTCTGCTTGCTGGCCTTTATCCGTCTGGTTCTGGCTCGGGGGCCAAACTCTGCACCGCTGCAATCGCTCCTCTTTAGCCGGCAGACGACCTTTGCACTTCTACTGCAGAGGAAGCAGCTCGTGCAGACTCACATGCAGCTCTGGGTTGTGTAGGAAGGAGTGAGGAGATAAGTCAGACCACTCTCAGATAGAGAGACACAGACATTTCGCCTAAAGTCTTTCTTGCCTGAAGCCAAACAGAGGCGTAGACGGCTCCCTGGCAGTACCAATGCAGCAGACTGTGTTTTCCTGAGTAATTATGGGAGATGTGTGAGTTTTGGCCCTTTTCCCCTGCAGTTTATCTTTACAAATGAGAACTTCCCCTTGAACACGGCGGTGCAGCGTTTGTGTTCCACAGCAGAGCTGCAGGCTTCAACACAGAGCAGGCTTGTTCAGAAATGAGAAGAATGTTTTATAGTTGCAAGGATGAGAGGCTGGAAGCAAATGGACCCCCTCTAAACAGCCTGTGAGGCACTCATTCATATTTTTAATTTGTTTTGTTGTATAAACAATTCAAATTTTGATAAAAAAAATGTTAAAATTCAACTATTGAAACTTTGCAATATTCTTTTTTTGTTTACTTGAGATTTTAAGTTGACTATTAAACTTTTAACAATGTTAACGCTCCTTTCTGATTGTAATTTTAGTAACTGAAACACAGTTTAATTTAAAATGACTGATCATTGTAAATAAATGACCCAATGGTGTAATTTTTATTTATTTGTCTTTTTTTTTCTTTCTTTTAATGAATGATGCACCTACTTTTCATTGTACAATGTAAAATAAAATATTCAATCCAAGTATTTGCTAAAGATTATATTAATAGTTTTTGGACATGAAATAGCAAAAGAAAAACGAAATTGTTTAGGTTATTTATTTTTTTACGTTTTTCAAATTAAACATAAAAAAAACTGTAAAATCACCAACTTGTAAATTAATTTCCTTGATAAGGACTTATTTTTTCTATCTTAAAATGAGTGAAGTGTGAATAATTATATGTGTTTAGCTACGTCACCTTAAACCCTGTTGCACAGACAGCAGCCAGCCTCACCTGTGGATCGGACGCATCCATCACAACAAAGGGTGGGTGTTGGGGGGGCGCTCCGGTCCGTGGCATTTAGGGTCCTGGAAGGACAGTTGTGATGAATAATCCAACAGCGGGTTTGGCGTTCCCAGCAGCCACTGGGGCGCGATCGGTCACATTCATCATGAAAGGAATTGACCCAACATGCAGCTCCACAAAGGAGCTTTGTGATGATGGAAAGAAAGGTTACCATAGGTTTATATATACGTTAGAGCATAGACGTGTAGCTTTTTCTCTTTCAGTTCTGCAGATATGCCAATAGAAGTGTTAATTAGGGAGGAAAGACAGGAATGAGAGGTTCAAGGCGGGGGCTGGAGGGGGACACTGAGAGCTACAGCTCCCAGAGGACCCCTTCCCATCAGCCCACTCTGCATACATTACAATTATTCACCAAGCAGTAATAAAGCTGTTTATCATGTCTCGTTCTGTGCAATAATATGGATACATAAAGGTTTGTGTTAATGCATAGCGTATTAATCCTAATTTGATATAATTAAATTATTTTAAAAAACACACAAAGTTACGGCAGAGACAGAAACCTTTGGACCTTCTCTGTTCAAATTGAAGAGGTTCAATTATTTCAAGGTTTAGTTGTGATAAACTAGGTCCACATATATATGATAGGATATTATCTTTGGCACATTTGTATTAAATATGAGTTATTTTCAGCCTATTTTCCTCTCCAGGAGTAAGACGACTCCATCTCTGAGGCTCCGCCTTTCTCTCTTTGTGGTTGCCGCCCATTTCATGAGGTCATCCTAGAGTCGGCCTCAGCAGCGTCTCTGCGTTTCTCCCACGAAAACAAACGAACATCCAAACTTTAACAAAGATGGACATTCACGTTGTTCAAACAAATGAAACTTTTAGCCGATCTCCACCAGCTCCATGGAGAAAGGGGGGGGGGGTTAGCCTGGAGGCGGGGCTGGCAGGGGGGCGGTTCCTCACTTTGTGACATCACAGTGTGAGAACCCACTTATCTTTGTGGATTTGGAGGGGCTAGTGCTCAGAGAGCAGGTTTACAGGAACAATTACAAATGAGTGAACGGACCAAAATTCCACTTTGGGGTTGTCTTTCAAGAGAAATTAATATTATAAATACATAAATAAAGCCCAAAAAGGTTCATTTTGCATGATGTGGGCCCTTAATAACTCTGTCACTTTCATCAAGTCCATCAGTTACATGATAAAAAATGTAATCAGCGGATTTCCTGCTTCTGAGTTGCATTTAGGGAAAACATGACAAGCTGCCAGAATCAAGAATGGATGAAAGTTTATTTAAAACACGCGTGTGGCGATGAAGGTCGGCCTATGTGCTCAAACTGCAAAATTGTATAAAAAACAGCTTTTCCAGCACTGTATTCATTTTGCCATCAGTCCTGATGCTCTTTCCTTCACGCTTCACATCCTGCAGGTTTGTTCTGCTCTTTTTTCTCTGCAATGTGGTGCGGGGGGGGGGGGGGGGGGGTCACATTATTGATCCCAGGCGCATTTAAAAAGGTCCGTAGCTCGCCATGCGATGCAAAGGCAATGAGTGAGCCTGATCAACACTTATTGATGGTTTTATGCTAACATCCAGGGTGTAGTTTTCCATCCAGCAGTCCCACTAAGAAATGAGTGCAGACTTTTTTTTCTCTGTTGTTTAGAACAAGTCGGGATACGAAACCGTCTAAAATGATTTGCTTGAACACATCAGGAATAAATCAGTGAACGCGAGACTGCATTTGATCAAACAATCAACGCAGACACATTCAATCCTGTCACTGTGTCACTGGGTCATGTCATGCACACACATGCATGAAACACACACCTGCTCATTCACATGCACGCTCACAGTCTCTGAGCGATGTGAGAGCAATTGGCGGAAATGGAGGAGAGGCCAGGTCCTGATGCTGGTTGCTAATGGCTACAGCATCCAGGGGAGCAGAGAAAGGCGTTTGTAATGACAATGTCCCTCCCAGCCGAGCAGCTCTAAAAAGCTCCTGCAGACCGTTATTTATGCTGAACGCCAGCAGACGCTGGAATGAAAGAGCGTTTCTCCTCCATCATGTGACTCTGTCTTATTACAGCAATCCAGTATTGAGCCTGCTGCAAGAAAGAGGCTCTTTTTTGCTTAAATTGCACTATTGACTTTCTTTATGACAGTAAAACAGCAACTAAAAACACATTTCTGATATGAAGTAATCAGGACTCACTATTCAGGTTGCTGTTTTAAAGACCAATGGCTGCCGTTTTTCTGCATGAATGCAGTGAGTTTTAGGTCCCGCCCTCATTTCTTCCACTTGGCTGCCTGCAGCGAAGCTGAACAAGCTCAGAAAAGAGAAAGTATGGAAAAAACGGTTTCTGGGGGAGGTGTGAGACAAAGTAGACTGGATATTTTGTCACAGAAAAAGGTGTGAAATACGTCCGGCTGAAGCTGCACGGATGGAGAATATGAAAAATGTGGCTAAATCAACAGATTGGAGGGTCCGACCTCCCCCCCCCTCCTTCTCCAGCAGAGCGTCACAGTGAGACCTGAATAACATTTCCCATGCTCTCCTTTCTCTACGGAGCGGATGATGATAAATATCAGTCATGTTTGCTAAGAGCACAGCATAAAACCCTTATTGTTACCTTAATGAGCCGTGACCGAACAGACCAGCCCTGACTAATGCGGTTTAGCCCACTGTCGGCTGTGCTTTAAGAGGGATTCAAAGTGATCTTGTCAGGGTTTCCTCTGACATTTATTTACATCTGCAGAGACAATGGAGCCACAGGGCAGGACATGGGGTATCCTGGGGTCATGAGGTCGACATTTCCAGGTACACAGTCTGGCTCCGTGAATTTTGGTCTATCCAGTGACCCGTACCAGAACCGTTTTAGGTTTTACGCGCTCCAATCATCAGCAGTTAACCTTTCCCCCACCTCAGTGAAACAGGAAGTCCGTCTTGAGGACAAAAGGCCTGCTTCTTGTCCCATAAAGGCTCAGCGGATTCACTGATCGGCCTTCCCTTCTAGTGTGAAGATGAAGCTCTTGCCTTCAAATCAGTTCAGTATTTTGTCATCAATATCCTAATTCAATTCATTTCAATTTTATTTATATATTTAAGCCTGTAAAAAAAGGATTTTAAAAGAAATGATAATTGAAATTCCTTGATAAAGAAAAAAAGGCCATCATTGTTGAAATTGCTGGGATGCATTTGGAGAATCCCTCACTAAGCATTTCTCTAAACCTGATTGAAATGATCCTAAGTTGCAGGCAGCAGATGATTCAGAGGAGATGGAGATCCCAGCAGCAGCATCCTGTCAATCCCAAACTGCTGGATGTGGACTGGAGCCAGTTAAATAGCAGCTCCCTAATGGCAGATAATGGTGGTAAATCCTACAAAACACACGGCTGCCACATGTATGATTAATGCTCCGGCTGTTTTTAAACACACTTGTGGCTGACATGTACACAGAAAACTGTTCTTTATTCTTTAGCATTTACTGATTTGTAACTAAAAACTGCAGTTCTTGTAATAAAACACTGCACAGGATTTTCATAGTGAGGAGTCCAAAGAATTAATTATCTTTTATCCCCTTCCAGTCTGACTCCGGCACGGCGCTCTCCTTTAAAGAGCTTTCATGAAATCAGACCCGATCTTTAGAGATTAGATTTTCCTCAGTTACTGCTATGGGGGACACTGCCGTGTTATTTATGGACGTGAGATTTTGATGGTGTCTAGCAGAAAAATAATAATGCTAATAATAACAGGGCTCAAAATACAACTGTTATTGTAAAAAGTATATTTTCCATCTAAAATGCTTCCTTTCTGTGAAATCTGCATAGATAATTTCTTATATTTTTACATTTCTGAGGCTTGAAATGTGCAGTAAAGTTTAGACGATTGCATCCAGACTAACATTAACCCAATAAAATGAAGGATTTTTTCCCTTCGCTCCCTTATCAGTTTGCCTTTCCATTCAGTCTATCTAGAGCTGGAAAAGTGCAGGACGTCTGAAAAAATGTTCTGATCTTCAAGGTCCAGTGAGGTGCAGGACGGCGAGAGAAAGGTCTGGGCCAAACTTGGGCTCGGTTCTGCCTGTGCAAGATAAGACTTCAAGGCAGCAGCTCAGGGAAAGAGGGAGGAAAAGAGGAGGAGAGTGGAGCAAAACCGAAGAAAAGAGGTGATGGCTTAGAAGACTGGGAGTTAGAAAACCTAATGGGATGAAAATGACCCCTCCAAACCTTTTCTTTCTTCATTGACCCTCATCTGTGCATTGGACCGTTTAGTCCCTGTCCCACATATCATGTTCCATCTGTTTGTCCTCCGTGGGCTCATTATGAACAGAGAAGGTCTTCAGACACAGATTAGTCAGAAACTTTACTTTGCTAACTTTGTCCTTGTCTCATAAATGCACCTGTGTGACCAAACATGACCCATTTGAGTTGACTTTCAGAAACTTTGCTCGTTAGTTCACTTCTGCTTGGCTGTGTTATCATGCTGAAGGGGCCTATTTAAATAAATGCCAGCAAAATTCTGCTTTTTTTGTGAATGCCTGTTTCCGTAAACAGAGCTAAAACGCTTCTTTGAAAATCGGAAGAATTACTTTTTTCCAGGAAGAAAGTTATTTCAAAATCTCCTGTTAATTTATGCAAATCTATGTCAGATTTTGACTGTTTGTTTCCGTATTTTACAGACTTTATCCGAGCTAACCCTTTTTAAATCATGTTTCAGATCTTTGAAGACCAATTAGATCATCTTTTGATCTGTTTTTAAACTTTTCCCAGAGGTCTTTTAATTATACTTGTGCCGTTTTTAGCCAAAATGTAAAATAAAATCAGTTTCTGCAGAGTGGCAGGAGTTTATTAGAAACTGCCTTTGATTTGAGGGTTGGACCGTTACGGAGCAGCCCCCCCCCCCCCCCTTCCCCTCCCACTTGTTGAGAGCTTTCTGTTTACAAACCCTTCCGCTAGCTTACAGCCCCAAACCAACATTAGCAGTGCATCAAAAATGGAGATCTATCCACCGTGGAGCTCTGATCCGGATTCCAGCTCAGAGCAGGAAACCAAAGACGTTCATGGATCTGTTGGTCTGACGGAGTATAAGTGTACAAACAAAAAACATTTGTTTCTCAATTATGACCGTAAACTCGTCAAATTTACAAGAAAAAGGTTAGTGTTGTTAAATTGTGTTACTAAGTTATTACATTTATGAATTTTTCTCATCCATTCTGAAGCTTTATTTTCTGATAGGTTCCGAACACAACAAATTTCTGAGCCTTTTGCCGACTCAAAGCCCAATTATTGTCTTATTATTGTCTTTCCGTTTTTAGTGTCGGTAAATCGGAGTTTCATTATAAAAATAAAACCAATACTTTGTTCTGCTCTTATCCCTCACATACCCTGCATCATGCAGCTGTTATGCCCACAACACCAAAGGGGAATGAAAACAGTGTTACCCCCCCCCCCCCCAAATGAAATGTCCCTTTTCAACCCAAAACAATGAAAACCGTCGGTTACATTAGCAGAAGAACGCTGGGCCTCTTCAGACGGAGGAAATCTGAAGTGGACATCTGCAGGGATACCGATGTCTTCATCAACGGGCTGCAGAGATCCAGCAAGCCCCCCATCACTGAATGAAAAGTTAATCAACGCAAATCAAACAAGCTTCCAAACATTTGTAATGTTATCAACAAACATTCAGCTCACCTGTTCAAATCCAAGAGAGTTTGATCAGATTAAGACGTACTAGACCTGCCGCTGCACATGCCGTTCACCTGCTGGACTGTGTGTAAACTTCAGCTTCAACCTCATAGTATTACTTTGTCTTTTGTGGCCCTAATACTCCGTCGTGTATTTGTCTGCTAGCATCAGGACAGAGTGGAGCATGTGGCCTGCCTATGTTGTCTACACCTCAAATACAATCTTTTTCAAGCAGCTTTTTTCGCCTGATTGACAACAATTTGAGAAAGAAATATTTAGAAATGCATTTTAAAGCTTCACTGCTCTCCTCCGTCATCAGAAAAACGCCACAAGAGCGTGTGAAAAACTCCAAAAGCACCTTTTTGAATCGGAGTGGATCTTTCCTTGTGATGACTTTTCTTCCTCATTTGTCACAGAAGTCATTCTTCTCAGTATGTGATAACGGATGAATCCATCATGGATGTGGTTTGCTTTCTGGAGCTGCTTAGCTTGCAGTGTATAAACACACACAATAGGCCGGCAGCTCCTCGCCGCGCCGCCGGCCCTCCCAGCCCGGTGAGTGTGCATTCTTAATGCTCCCTTGGCCTCGATGAGAGAGATGATTGGTAGAATTAATTGTGGCTGGAGGGCTGAATGGGAATAAGAAGGGAAAAAAAGGCGGGGTGGAGGGATGGGGTAGGGGTGGGGCATTTGTTTGGCTGGTTTTAGCGGTTTGCTTCCTTCCTTCCTTCACTCCTGGCAGTGGAGGAACCTGAATTTAGTTTCACTGCTGTGTCCCTTTGGGATAATATCATCAGAGTGAAGTCAATCCCATTCTCTTTTATGGCTAGCTGGCTGTTCGGTGTGATTTACACCTGTGCGCTTGCAGCGGGGAGATAGGAAAACCTACAACAATCACAATAACCGCCTCCATATCAACTGCGCCATCAGTGAGGGGTCATTAAATGGAACAAGTGGAGTTTGAAAATGCACACACAGTTTGTGAAAAGTGTGTGTTGGATGATTCAATGAGGAGAAATCCTGAAGTGTCCCTTTTTCTAACACCCCCATAAGTAACAGATCATGTAAGAACATAAAAAAAGTCCTATTTTGATCTTTTTTAGCTTACATTTATACGCTGGAAAGGAGACGATTTTCTAATGAAAATAAGTCTGTCCATGTGGGCTTTCTGTGCTGCTCTAATAGGGTCACGCCACGCTCCGTTTGTATGGGAAAACACGTAGCTGGGGGTGTGAGTGAACTGTTGGGGGGTGAGGGTGGTACACTTGTGGGGAAGCTGTCTCATCATTTATTTATACAATCTACAGAAGAAGGGGTTAGCAGCGAGAGGGGGCTGCCTTCCACGAGCCGCTCGGGGAATTCTGCAGGTCAAAAGTTGTTTTTCTAGCTACCAGCACATTTCTTTGTCTGGAAAAGTAAAGAATCAACACAACAAGCTGGACGCCAACTACCGTCTTTGTCTGCTGGCTTACTGCTATTTTTCAATGTCTTTTTACATGTTCGATGATCTAATCCAAATATGTTTTAATCATTGTGTAGATTGGCTTGGAAATGAATCAGTCTGTTAAATAATTGATCGATGTGCCTGGAGTAAGAAAATCATAGGCTTTTGACTGCATGACTATAATTTACAGCTGTTAAACACTGTTAAAGCTGATTAAAACATGCATTGATTTTTCTGTAGCATAGGATGAATTAGATCCTTGATAAATGGCAGTAAAATGTCTGGAGCAAAGCAAAAAGATCCCATAATCCTTTTTTCCTGGTTCTTGGATCTCACTGCACTGAAAGAATAAGCAGAGATTATTTTCATATTTTGTTCTTTTGATTTGACCTCAAAGTCTTCTTTCTGTAGAACTTGTGTTTGTTTTCCTCCATTTTCGTTCTGGAAATCCATGTTTGTTAAATTTTTACCTGTAAACTGAAAGGGACTTTGTCAGAGTGACGTAAATATATGAAACTCAAATTGGATAGATAATCTGTGAATAAACTGTTTTCTCCACCCACCTCAACATTGCCAAAAATGTCTGATTGTGAAGGAAAAAGAGAGTTTGATTCTGTCAAAATGAGTTTAAATCTCAGTTTGTAAACACATCAGTTTGATACTAAATCTGAATTAACATGGGTGTCAATGGGAAATGCTTCCTACTTGCACCAGCCTCTAGCGGTCATTAGAGGAACTGCAGCAGAAGGCAGCAGATGTTTGTTTTATGATGCGGAAATATACTTGTACTCTGTAAATGTGATGTTTAGATCCGCAAAATGACTGAATCGTTGGTGCAAAGTTTATTTTTGTAGTTTTTTGCTGAACTCAAAGGGGAAATCTTGTTTCATTTCTTCACAACACATATACTGTAGATTATTCCAACTAAAGAAATGTAAATGTGTTTTCAGGAGTGCAAATACACACGAATCATCAGACAGACGGGTGCAGAAATGTCTTAATGCCTTCTGTGCCAAGGTGGGCGGAGTCAGTCAATCAGCGAGGATGATGTTCTCAGTCAGTCAGGCAGTCAGTCAGTCAGTCAGTCAGTCAGTCAGTCAGTCAGTCAGTCAGTCAGTCAGTCAGGCAGGCAGTCAGGCAGACAGTCAGTCAGTCAGGCAGGCAGGCAGGCAGTCAGTCAGTCAGTCAGTCAGGCAGGCAGTCAGTCAGTCAGTCAGGCAGGCAGTCAGGCAGACAGACAGGCAGGCAGGCAGACAGGCAGACAGTCAGCAGTTCAAACAGGCTCTGCTTATCTCCCTTCTTCATGTTTTTGTCCTACCATGATGAAGACCTTCATGCCTGCTGTGCTTTTATGTTTTTTTTTATAATTCCTATAATTAGTTTTACTGTCAGTTTTACTTTATTTCATTTTTTAATGGTTACTATCCTCTCTGATTCCATATGAGAGGCTTCTATGTTTTAAGTGACAGCATGTACTTCAGTGTAACTGTGCTTTGTGGGTCTTACAAAGTCTCTCCACTTTGAGTGTGTGTGTGCATGTTAACGTGTGTGTTTGTGTGTGAATTGCTAATTCTGATGCATTTTTCACATCTAGACCTTTGCGGGTCTAGGACTGATACATCTACATAGCAGACGGAGGTTTGTCATCAAGAACTCAGTGGCTTTTGTGGTAAAAGCGGCTGAAATGTTCAGTTCCAGACTGAAGAAGTGTTTCTCTGCCGCTGACCCTCAGCTCTGTCAGGTGTTGGGCAGCCGGCTGTGAATGAGGCAGAGGATTGTTTCAGACAGAGCATCAATACTGATTGAATTGGCTGCTCCTGAAAAAGACATGCTGGGTTTTGTCAGATGGAGGAGATGCAGGAAGAAGCTGTTGATCTAATTCTTACACTGAACGGACGTCTGTTTGCCCGAGAAGCAACAAACCGTAAAGGAGCTGCAGATTCTGGAAGGTCTGCCAGGAAAGTCACTCTGGAGGACTTCAAGAAAACAACACCTGAAGAATGACTGAGGTGGATCTCTGCAGTTATTCACACCATGATGGGAGCATTTTCTGCTGAACTCCTGTTCTCATTCTTTTCAGGAAGCTCCTAATGTGTCTTTATGGTTTTACAAATATGTTCTTGTGCAAAAACCAACCATTCTTTCCGTCTCTGTGTTTTTTATCTGTATTTCAGTCACAGATGAAGATACGGTGAAACGATACTACGCTAAGTTTGAGGAGCAGTTTTTCCAGACCTGTGAGAAGGAGCTTCTGAAGATCAACACTTTCTATTCAGGTAACGGCGTTCACCGTTGGGGGGGCAGTCATCCAGTTCTAGACGTTACAAAGACCTCACACATCAATCTGGATGGAACTGCTTAACCCTGGTGCTATCTTAGATGACCCCCCCCCCCCCCCTTCCATTGACGTGTTCTTCCTACCATGACAAAGGTGGATAAAGGTGGAAAGATTTCATGTAATCCATGGACACCAGTGAAGATCACAAATCATTGAAGAAAAAAGGTTCAGAGCACTGTCTAGTGGGTCTAGATGACCCACCTCCCAACGTTACAGTGCCTAGGATAGAACAAGGGTTACTCTGCATACTTTCTCCTGATGTTTTATTTTGATTTTACTAAAGTTTTTCATTATACTTATGAATTAGATGAATTATATCATATTTATGTCAAAGCAGCAGCTGAGACATTATTTATTATGCACTGTCCTAATTCAAATAAATAAATAAATTAAATAAAAAATAAACATTCGATATATAAAGAAACTTAGACACTAATTATTTTATTATCTAATAAGAATTGTTCATATTTGTGGTGTAACACAAATGGAAGTTGACATGATCATCGTGAAGATTGAAAACTACATTTTTTTGTTGTAAACTTGCCTTTTTAGACAAAATTCAGAAACTTTTTGAAGTGCTTATAACTTTTCTTCTTTTTAGTTTTTGTATTTTTCTTTTATTTTTGTATGATTTCAAATGTAATTTCCTTTTCTAACTTGTGCGTTTACTATTTTTGAGCACACTTTTTAGTTCTCGCTGTTTTTGCATGTGATTGTTAGAAGTGGCTTTAAAGGAAACACGATAAGAAGCTGAAAAGGATGAGTCACTGCTGATTGGATGATGACATTTGAGTTTTGACGTTTGAGTTTGTTCAAATGCGTCTTTAATGTCTGCATACTAATAAAAGTTTGATTTACTCAGCATCACTTCATGCTGAGTAACTTTTGGTGAATGAAGGACAAACATCAGGGATGTCCCATAGTACCTGTCTTTTCCGTTTTTTTTTCTTGTGTTTCATGTTTAAATGTCCTGTATTCTGCTTTACTTCAGGAAAAACTATATCCATATATATTATTTTTATGTTACCTTTGGCACACTAAAGAACACATTTATTTTATTGAATGTTAGTTATTTTCGCAGCTCATTTTCCTACCCAAAAGTAAGACGACTCCATCTCTGAGGCTCCGCCTTGCTCACCCTGTAGGTGGCGCCCATTTCATGACATCATCCTAGAGGCAGCCTCAGTAGCATGTCTGCGTTTCTACCGCAAAAACAAACATCTGAACTTTTGCAAAGATGGACGTGTGTATTGTGGATATGGAAGGAAAGTGATTAGCTGATCACCACAGAGAAAGTGGGCGTATGTGTTAGCCTGGGGGCGAGGCTGGCAGTGCAGACTCTTCCTGGAAGGGGCGGGTCCTCACTTTGTGACGTCACAAAGTGAGGACCCGCTTGTTTTCATGGATTGGGAGGGGCTGGTGCTCAGACAGCAGGTTTTTAGAGGAATACTCAGAAATGCGTGAACGGATCATTATAAAACACCTAAAAGCTCAAAAATGACTGAAACATTTCATTTTGATCGATGAAAAAAGACACTGTGAAAAGTTACTGTCCTCCCTGATTCCACATGAGAGGCTTCTAGACTGTTAATGTGCTATAAGTAACTGCATTTAACAGTGGACATATGATAGATGCAGCCGGTCACAGGCGTGTTCAGAGTGGCGTGTATTTCAGGCTGGAAGACAGAATCGCTGCAACATGAGACGCAGCCAGAATATATTCTGGTATGCTGGTCCCCGGGGGGGGCATTCTACACTTGAACTCCGCTGAAGATAGGCAGTGCTTCCTCCGGAGGCCATTTGTGAAAATGCAATCTCAGTGGGTCAGCGGGGGGGGGGGGGGTTCCTTTACTGGAAAGATTATTTGCAGCTTGTAATGATGGGACATTTACTGACTGATGACTGATTCATGAATAGAGCAGCAAACATGTACAAATGACCGTAGACGTTCAGTTCCCTAACTTACGCCGGACTTTTAGGATTCATTTTTGAACAGGGGGGCACGTCTGGAAAAAACAACTTATAATGAGCTGTTAGTGGTTATTGGAAATCCTTTGTTGTACTTCTTTATGGCATTTAAAACCTTCTTTTAGTAACAAGTAGAAAGAATAAACTTCTTTTAATGTATTGTTTTTTTTAATTTCCTCTTTGACCTATTTGGGTTGGAATGGAATGTTCACCTACCATCATACATGCACATTTGTAGAGTTTCTAAAGTGATGGGAACATCTGCAGAAGCGTGTCCTGATCCCACAGCCGCTCAGAAAGACAAAGTCAGAATAAAAAGATCCTCAAAGGTGTGTGAACGTCTGCTGAGACGGTCACATCCTCATGTCCGTCAGAGTCCCTCAGAGTCATCGGACCAGAGGTGTGAGGCTGGGTAACATCACGCTCTCTTTTTCGTCAGACGCTCACATCACAGTGAAGGACACTGATTAGAAAGCTTCCTCTCTCACTGGTTTGTGTTTGTGTGTCTGTTTGAGGCTAAAAGGGTTGGGGGGGGGGGGGACATGTGTCCTTCAGCATCTTCATCTGAAAGGGGTCTTTGACCTTCTTCACTCTGATGGACCAACATTCCCTCTTTCCAACTCCAAGAATTCTGTTTTGTCAGGACAGATTAAATTTTCAGTCTGGGTGTAAAACAAGGGCGATGGTTCACCTGTCTAAGGGGGATTCACCTGTCTAAGGGGGATTCACCTGTCTAAGGGGTGGTTCACCTGTCTAAGGGGTGGTTCACCTGTCTAAGGGGTGGTTCACCGGTCTAAGGGGTGGTTCACCTGTCTAAGGGGTGGTTCACCTGTCTAAGGGGGATTCACCTGTCTAAGGGGTGGTACACCTGTCTAAGGGGTGGTTCACCTGTCTAAGGGGTGGTTCACCGGTCTAAGGGGTGGTTCACCTGTCTAAGGGGTGGTTCACCGGTCTAAGGGGTGGTTCACCTGTCTAAGGGGTGGTTCACCTGTCTAAGGGGGATTCACCTGTCTAAGGGGGATTCACCTGTCTAAGGGGTGGTACACCTGTCTAAGGGGTGGTTCACCTGTCTAAGGGGTGGTTCACCGGTCTAAGGGGTGGTTCACCTGTCTAAGGGGTGGTTCACCGGTCTAAGGGGGATTCACCTGTCTAAGGGGTGGTACACCTGTCTAAGGGGTGGTTCACCTGTCTAAGGGGTGGTTCACCTGTCTAAGGGGTGGTTCACCTGTCTAAGGGGTGGTTCACCGGTCTAAGGGGTGGTACACCTGTCTAAGGGGTGGTTCACCTGTCTAAGGGGTGGTTCACCGGTCTAAGGGGTGGTTCACCTGTCTAAGGGGTGGTTCACCGGTCTAAGGGGTGGTTCACCTGTCTAAGGGGTGGTTCACCTGTCTAAGGGGTGGTTCACCTGTCTAAGGGGGATTCACCTGTCTAAGGGGTGGTACACCTGTCTAAGGGGTGGTTCACCTGTCTAAGGGGTGGTTCACCGGTCTAAGGGGTGGTTCACCTGTCTAAGGGGTGGTTCACCGGTCTAAGGGGGATTCACCTGTCTAAGGGGTGGTACACCTGTCTAAGGGGTGGTTCACCTGTCTAAGGGGTGGTTCACCTGTCTAAGGGGTGGTTCACCTGTCTAAGGGGTGGTTCACCGGTCTAAGGGGTGGTTCACCTGTCTAAGGGGTGGTTCACCTGTCTAAGGGGGATTCACCTGTCTAAGGGGTGGTTCACCTGTCTAAGGGGTGGTTCACCTGTCTAAGGGGTGGTTCACCGGTCTAAGGGGTGGTTCACCTGTCTAAGGGGTGGTTCACCTGTCTAAGGGGTGGTTCACCTGTCTAAGGGGTGGTTCACCTGTCTAAGGGGGATTCACCTGTCTAAGGGGTGGTACACCTGTCTAAGGGGTGGTTCACTTGTCTAAGGGGTGGTTCACCTGTCTAAGGGGGATTCACCTGTCTAAGGGGTGGTTCACCTGTCTAAGGGGTGGTTCACCTGTCTAAGGGGTGGTTCACCTGTCTAAGGGGGATTCACCTGTCTAAGGGGTGGTTCACCTGTCTAAGGGGTGGTTCACCTGTCTAAGGGGTGGTTCACCTGTCTAAGGGGGATTCACCTGTCTAAGGGGTGGTTCACCTGTCTAAGGGGTGGTTCACCTGTCTAAGGGGTGGTTCACCTGTCTAAGGGGGATTCACCTGTCTAAGGGGTGGTTCACCTGTCTAAGGGGTGGTTCACCTGTCTAAGGGGTGGTACACCTGTCTAAGGGGTGGTTCACCTGTCTAAGGGGTGATTCACCTGTCTAAGGGGTGGTTCACCTGTCTAAGGGGTGGTTCACCTGTCTAAGGGGTGGTTAACCTGTCTAAGGGGTGGTTCACCTGTCTAAGGGGTGGTTCACCTGTCTAAGGGGTGGTTCACCTGTCATAGGGGTGGTTCACCTGTCTAAGGGGTGGTTCACCTGTCTAAGGGGTGGTTAACCTGTCTAAGGGGTGGTTCACCGGTCTAAGGGGTGGTTCACCTGTCTAAGGGGTGATTCACCTGTCTAAGGGGTGGTTCACCTGTCTAAGGGGTGGTTCACCTGTCATAGGGGTGGTTCACCTGTCTAAGGGGTGGTTCACCTGTCTAAGGGGTGATTCACCTGTCTAAGGGGTGGTTCACCTGTCTAAGGGGTGGTTCACCTGTCATAGGGGTGGTTCACTTGTCTAAGGGGTGGTTCACCTGTCTAAGGGGTGGTTCACCTGTCTAAGGGGTGGTTCACCTGTCTAAGGGGGATTCACCTGTCTAAGGGGTGGTTCACCTGTCTAAGGGGTGGTTCACCTGTCTAAGGGGGATTCACCTGTCTAAGGGGTGATTCACCTGTCTAAGGGGTGGTTCACCTGTCTAAGGGGTGGTTCACCTGTCTAAGGGGTGGTTCACCTGTCTAAGGGGTGGTACACCTGTCTAAGGGGTGGTTCACCTGTCTAAGGGGTGGTTCACCGGTCTAAGGGGTGGTTCACCTGTCTAAGGGGTGGTTCACCTGTCTTATGGGTGGTACACCTGTCTAAGGGGTGGTTCACCTGTCTATTATGATTTTATCGTTTTCAAAAGACTTTCATTTTTTCAGGCAAAATATTGCCTGAAAAATATATATATATAATATATTTTTCTTAAATTTTTGCTTAAGATTTCACAATTTTAATTATTAAAATTTCAAATTTGTTCAATTTGCAATAAAGGTTTTTGCAACCAAATAAATTGATTTTTTTCCCTGTAAATGTTTAAAATATAATAATTATTAAATTGAATCCTAAAGCATATAATGAAATTGTGATTTAAAATGAAATCAGCGGTTATTGTCTGTCACTAATGTGCTTTTTCTTTGGGATTTGATGAGAAGCTTTACCAAAAAAATATTAATTTAAGAAGAAAGTCATCAAGAAGAGCATCAGCATTGAAACTGAGAGTAAAAATGTGAAGCCCAGCAGTTGCAGATCTCTCTGAAAGCTTGTAGAGGAGAAGTTAATGATGTGGATGGGATGGGAGGGGACCACACAGGGGCCCCTCCCATCCCATCAGGATGTATTAACCGACCTCTGACCCAGATAATGGTTTCTTCAGTCGGAGCATTTACTTGTCAGCTCGGTCCTCATTCATCTTCTCTCTGAAAGGAGCTGAGGAAGAATAGATGCAAATAATGAAGGTTATTTGTCCTTTTTCTTGTCATTGCATGTCTCTGTTTGGCCTCTTAGCATAAAAAAACCTCCAAGGCTTTTTTCCCTAAATAAATCAGACTGACTTTTGGTTTTAGAATGTCATTTTTTACACAATAAAAAACACAGAAAATAACTTTTTTATTAAAACACTTTCTTAGATACAGAAAGATTTAGAACAGAAATGCAGGTTAAATGGGACACATCCATTCTCAGTTTTGAAATATGATTTGTCATTTTTGTTTCTTCAGAAAAGTTAGCTGAAGCACAGAGGCGATTTGCAACTCTGCAGAATGAGCTGCAGTCGTCGCTGGACGCTCAGAGGGAGAGCAACGCTCCGCCCGGCCTGCGGAAGCGCAAGACCATGTTCCACCTCTCCCAGGAGGAGCGCTGCAAACACCACAACATCAAGGACCTGAAGCTCGCCTTCAGCGAGTTCTACCTCAGCATCATTCTGCTCCAAAACTACCAGGTTCTTTCTCCACACATCCTCAAAAAGGCTTCACATTTTTTCAAAACCTTGTGTCGGAACAGCCCGTTCTCTGCTCCCTTCCCCAGAACCTGAATTTCACTGGGTTCCGGAAGATCCTGAAGAAACATGACAAGATCCTGGACACCACGCGTGGGGCCGACTGGCGTGTGGCTCACGTGGAAGTGGCGCCTTTCTACACCTGCAAGAAGATCACGCAGCTGATCACTGAGACAGAGGTTCCTGCTGTGTTTGCACACAGAGCTGACGCTTTCCTCGGACTCACCTGGAATCGGATCAGACATCTGTTTTCTGTGCAGACTCTGGTGACCACCGAGCTGGAGGGAGGGGACCGTCAGAAGGCCATGAAGAGGTTAAGAGTTCCTCCACTGGGGGCCGCTCAGGTCAGCAGAAGATGACTTTTTCCTTTGTGTCACTTAAGGCCTCTGTCTTTTTAGCATTTTTTGTGGGTTCAGAAGTTGCAGAATGCTTGAGCAATTTATCCAGCCTTTCTGTCCCTCAGGTCTGCAGATCCCTGGACACGACGTTCAACCAAAAATACGTTGTTTTGTCCATCAAATTCATCATTTCTGGCCACAAATTAGCAGGAATGGAAGATACTGTGCAGACAAAATACTAATTTGTTTTCACAAAAAACATATAACTGCACACAAATATTTTTTTGTGTGCAGAAATAGTAATATGTGTCCACAAAGCAGTAAATTGTGCAAATAATATACCAATTTGTGTGCACAGAATACTGATAAAATGATTATTTTTGGCCATTAATTACTAATTTCTCCACACTGAATACTAAATTGTGGCCACAAAATACAAATCTGTGATTGTTAATTTTTGTGCAACAATTATTAACTTATGTGCACTAAAAAATAATTTGTTGGCACAAAATATTGATTTGTGTGCACAAAACACTAATTTGTGTGCACTAAATACGAAATTGTTACCCCAAAATACTAATTTGTGCCCACAACATACAGATTTGTATGCAAAAAATGTTAGATTGTGACAAATTAGACAAATTAGACAAATTAGTATTTTGTGTGCATTAACTAGTAATTTTTGCACACAAAATAATAATTTGTGAGCACAAAATACTAATAAAATGGTGATTTGTCCCCATAACATACTAATTTGTGTACACTAAATACTAATTCATGGCCAGAAATCCTTAATTTAAGGGAATAATTGATGATTATTGTTTGAACGTCATGTCCAGGGCTTGGTACAGGTCAGCGGATTAGACACTGTGGCAGAATAAAACAAAGAGGAGGCGGTGACTTTGCTCCCCCAGCTCCTCATGGTGGACAGGCTGCTTCTTTGTCTGTTTTAAATCCCTTAGAAAAACAGATTTTCTCTGTGGCTCTTAAATCCTTTGGACATGTGGATTTGATTGGATCCTTTCAGATTTACTTCTTCTTTTTTTGCCTTACTAGTGGTAGATTTGATTTATTTGAACAGATCTTAGAATATGTAAATATTGTTAAGGAGGGTCTAAAGGCAGGAATTCCCAGTTATTTTAGTCTGTTTAGGTCAGTTTAGCCATTATCTTCTGAATTCTAGGACTTTATGTTCAAACGTGATTATATAACAGTAGAAAAACTAGATTTCTGTTCAGAAGTCAATATTTTTACTTTAGTTAATTGTTGTCATGTAAACTTAAACTTTTGTTTTTAGTTCTTTTCCTCTCAATCCACATACAGATTAGTTTCTAGTGTGGAGGTTGAAGCTTTTGGTTTCTTTAACCTGGTTTCTGTGCCGTTCCCGCCCTGCTTAGCCTGCTTTGGCCTGGACCACGTTCCGCGTGGGTCTCTTCTGCGGCTTCTTCATCATTCTTGCCGTCACTTTTGTCATCAGTGGTAAGTTTCTTTCAAATAAACATGTTTTCTGTGTATTTAAAGTCTTTCTTTGTCTGAGGTAAATTCCTCACAAGCAGGTTTCCGTAAAAGAAAAGGTCTTCCCCGTTTTACTGAAACCACTGCTGCTGTTTATTGCAGGTGTTGCATTCTTCCGCTATGACAGAGTGTGGCCTCTGGTGCGGATCTACCGTGGCGGTTTCCTCTTGATCCAGTTCCTCTTCCTGTTGGGCATCAACACTTATGGATGGAGACAAGCTGGAGTCAACCACGTTCTTATCTTTGAGATCAACCCCAGGGACAACCTGTCACACCAGCACCTGTTTGAGGTCAAACAGAAACACATCCAGCTGTTTGTTTACCAAGGCAAAAAAGACAGATTATATTTCATTAATGCCAGCCGTTTCTCGCTCTCCGTCCTGCAGATCGCGGGCTTTCTGGGAGTTCTGTGGTGCCTCAGCATCCTGTCCTGCCTGTACTCGCAGCAGACCTCCATCCCCATGCAGATCAACCCCCTGATTCTCTATGGCTTCATGGTGCTTTTCCTCATCAACCCCTTCAAGACCTGCTACTATAAATCGCGCTTCTGGCTCCTTAAACTGTTGGTTAGTCCACTTGGTCGTTCATTCATGTCTTGTACACATTTGAAAAAAGTTGATCATTTTAATGAAGACTGGGATTCAGGCTGGTTCAAAGATGCAGGGCAGAGAAACAGAGTTATTTAAGAAAAGAAGCTTCAAAAACAGTGAAATGAATTCAAGCTGCAGCTGAATGGTGCGGCCCCCCCTCGCCGGCCCCCTCTTCCTCAGGCAGAGACGAAACAAGAAACAAATTCTGTCTTCTGAAGATAAAAACGTTGATGGTTTAATGACAAAAAACATTTGAATACTATTTTTTGGCCAAAGTTGTTCAGATGCAATGCATTGTGGTCTATATTCACCGATCTAGAGAGCATTGATGCTCACTGGTTTTTCACAGAGACTTCTGGGAAATTTCTAGGCCTCTGGATTTTGGAATTGTAGATTCAGACAGAACTACAGAATGGCGAACGCCCTATATAGTGCACTAAGTAGGGAAGGAATTCAGACACAACCAACGTTTTCACAATATTCCAGTAAAAAATGTGCGAGCAACAGGGGAACGCCATTTTAGCAAGCTCGCAAAAGCAAACGCCGCTCAAAATCCAACATTTTTCCCCCAAGCATCCCAACGAGTTAGGAGGCGGCAGTTTGAAATCCCTTGGAGGAGTTTAGATTTGTAGAAGGAACTGAAGGTGAATTTTAATGTTTGAATTCAAGATAGCAGCCTCTTCCCAAGGTCAAAGGTCATTGAAACTCTGGTAGTTGGAGACTTAAGCTAATAATTTCAAACTTTCCGTGTGTTTTGGTTTGGATTAAGAAATATTAAGAACGAAGAACGAAGAACTTTGGTCCTTGTAGTCCATGACGGCTGCAGCCATGATCAAAAAGAAAAAGAGGGGATGGAGGGAGGGGGGTGCTGCTCTCTCTATTACATGAGGGTTGAACATGTATGTGTGTGAAAGCATGCATGTGCCCCCCCTCGACTGATTCAAACATGTATGTGTGTGAAAGCATGCATGTGCCCCCCCTCGACTGATTCAAACATGTATGTGCGTGAAAGCCTGCATGTGCCCCCCCTCGACTGATTCATGTACAATTCAGATATCCATCTGAAGCTGCATGTTTGCTAAACCCTCCTGTTACTCTGTCCTTTGTCTAATACCAGCTACAAGGTATGGGGGGTGCAGAAATATATATGTGTGTGTTGGGGGGGTGGGGGGCAGGAATCTGGGAGATAATAGAAAGCAGCGACTCTCAGGGGAGGTGGCGGCTGTGACTATGCAATCATTACAGGCGTAGATCTATCAGCTCCTCGGTCCCTCCTCCTCCTCCTCCCCCGCTTATCCTTCACCCCTTCCCCTCCCTGCAGACCCCCCCTCCTCCCCCAGCACGTTCTCAGCCCCTTCCACTAATTATGAGACTACACACCCCCATCCTGGTGGATTATTGCAACTGTTCCCTGAAAACATTGCCTGAAATATGAATGTGGAGCCTCTGATGGCCCCACGAGTGGATTGAGCTGTGAGGGATGTTTGGTTTTAGAAACGCTGGTTTTATCGGAGCGCCCACTCATAGGATGTTTCTGGACAAGATCCTTTGTTCTGCAGGGAGGGGCTGTATTCCTCAACCTGCTGCTGTAGGTTTTTTTCCATATTACCTGAGTGCAACAGAAAAGCTTAAGCCTCAGACGTCCACACATCAATCAATACCCACTTTGATTGACGGGTTTAGAGAAACATCCAAGGAGCGGGTGTCTCTGCGTGTGCGCCTAAAACAAAAAAAGATCCATTTTCTTTGGCATTTGCAGTGAAAGCAGAGTAAGTGTACAGTCGCCCCTGAATGTCAGAAGTGGCCAGGGGGGCAAATTGAAAAAGTCAAACAGTGTTGTGTTGGTTTACAGCTGAAGTTCTGTTCCAAAGACCGTGTTCTGCAGCACGGCTTTGTGCTCCTGCTGCCACCAAAGACACGCTAGTAAATAAAACCATCATCTACCGTGACTCGTAGGCCTTTTCTGTGGTGGAATGATAAGGGAGCTTCCCATTGATGAACTGCACACTAATTACTCACCTAATACCAGCATCCAGCCATCCTGAAGCAGCCGCTCTGGGGAAACGTTTTCAAAGTCGGCTGAGGGCGTCCGACTCCTCCTCCTCTCACCGCGCTCCTCTGGTTTCTGTCGTTCCCAGTTCCGTGTCTTCACGGCGCCGTTCCATCGGGTGGAGTTTGCAGACTTCTGGCTGGCGGATCAGCTCAACTCTCTGGTGTTTATTCTCATGGACCTGGAGTATCTCATCTGCTTCTACATCTTTGAGCTGCAGTGGAGCAACAGCAAGGGGCTGTTACCTGAGTCTGAAGGTGGGACCAGGACGCATTCTTATCATACTTTTCCTCGCTGTTCTTGATTTTTTCAGAGCGATTTTCCATGCTTTTTTTCTCCAGAAGCGCATTGTGTTCTGCGTCCTGTTAGACTGTAGACCATTGCCAATAAATCTCTTCAGGGTCGTGTCTCCGGTTCAGAATTCAGTTTGCCACATGTGGGCCTACACAAACCCTCGACGGCGATCAGTTCCTTGTTTTCATTCTATAAAACTGGACTTTTTATCACATAGAAGGTTGAAACTTTGAGAGTTTGAAAAGTGATAAAATGTTCATGTCTGTCTGAGAAAAGTGTATAAAGTGTGTAGTGAGTTTCACAGCCTTATAACATCTGTAATTCATGGTTTTCACCTGTCATTGGTTGTTTGTAAAAGGTCATTCCCACAATAAACAAGGGAACACCATTAAAACACACATATGGGGTAGACATTGGGGCTTTAGCTTCCCTCTTAGACTACGGTCAGGTATCCCAAATGCCACTGTGCAGTGACCTACATGCAGCTGCTGGAGGATGTTGGACATCGGTCAGCGGCCGCCCGGGCACATTTGTAGGTGGGGTGATGGCAGTCCAAAGACAGGCGGGTGGCAGGAGGGCAGCAGCGCGATAACTGACTGATACGAGGGTCTCCAGGGTCCCCCAAAATCATCGAATGATCGGGCAATTTCTCTCTGTCACCCCCCTGTCCCCGTGCTGCCGTCCGACTGTCAGAAATCACGTCAGCACCACGGGGGCACTCAAGAGGGCTGTTGACATGGGTCGGGAGGCCCGGCGCTGAGCAGACGTCAATCTGATGATCCTGGATATAAATGTAGATATGGCATTGATGTTCTTCATCTGATGAAGACTCCTGCTGTGGTTGGACCACTTGGACCTTCGTTTTCAGGGTGCGGGGGCTTTGCCAGAGCTGGGTTCCTTGGGAGGCATGTTGTCTAAAAATGTGTAAATTGACAAGATTATAATCTGGATCAAACTCTGAGTTGAGAATGATCAATGGTGCAGAATGACCTGCTTTTGTCAGACCTCCTGGTGCCATCTGGAGACATTTACACATCGTCCAATCAGAGCTGCTGCTGGACGGCGATCCGGCTGCCACCGCCCTGCGGTCGCCTAACTGTTGTCCGTTTTCGTAAAGGCGTCATTCCCGCCCAGCTGACTGATGCCTGACAGCCGCCATCTGCATTCATGACCACGCCAACGATTATCAAAAACAGACACACATTAAGCCAACTGAAAAAAGAGAAGGGTGAGGTCCATGAAAGCACAGAAATGTCACCACCAGCTGATTAGAATCGTTCTGTATGAATCACATGTGATAGGGCCATTCCTGGAGTGAGGTGTTTGCACAATGACTCAAACATAATGCTTTGCCTCCTGCTAAACTGAAAAAGGCACAACTCAAATATCAGGTCAATCAATGACAGAAAACATCACGATGACAGATCAGGACAAGCAAACCGTTGGTCACTTTTCTGTGCAGACAGGAGTTGAGAATCGTGCTTTTGTCCTTGTTCTAGATCATGTGTGCCACAGCTACTCGTACGGCCTGCGCGCCATCATCCAGTGTCTGCCTGCCTGGCTGCGGTTCATCCAGTGCCTGAGGCGTTACCGGGACACCAAGAGGGCTTTTCCACACCTGGTGAATGCTGGGAAATATTCCACCACCTTCTTTGTCGTCACCTTTGCAGCCCTTTATGCTACACACAAAGGTAGGCAAAGGGGCCGGGCGTTGTGTGCGTAGATATGAAAACTCTAGTTCTGTCAAATGTGATTCACATTCCAGCTTTGAGTTATAAAGATGCTTAAAATTATGGATCTTTCTTAAGGTTAAAATATCAAACTGGGCACCACTGAAACAAACACTAAGTGTAATAATGTTTGTAAAGAAAAAGAACATTCAGGGTATATTCTACATATGTGTATTAATAATTATAAATGAAGAAACACTTTTGCCATCTTCTGATCTATTAAAACCTTTTTACTCCGTTTTTTTTTCCATTTTCCTCCCAACATGAACCAGTCTTGGGACTTAAAAAGTCTAAAGTAAATTCTCAACACTTATCATCTGTGTCCATTAATCCAAATAAAAGACGGCCCTCTCGCCCTCGCGGGTGGTTTCTAACCCAACCTTGGGCCCTCTACCAGAGGCCTGGGGGCTTCAGGGTCCCGTGGAACCACTTGGTTGTGGCGCTCCATGCAGGCTTTCCCTGCTAGCATCTTCCCCCTGCAGGTATGGACTGGACTGTTTCACTCGACTCTTGGCTTCGCTGTCACTTCTGGAAGCACGTGCAAAACTCCAGCAGGGGAACTCCGCCCTACGCTCCCCCGTCTCTGAGCTGAACCCCAAAAGCCTCGGTCTTCGAGTCCAGTGAGTCAAGGAGGCAGGATCCTCCGGCTGAGAGGGAGATTTTTTCCCATAATCCGCTGAATCCTTCCCCAAGCATTTCCTGCTTCCTCCTGTCAGGGCGCACCTGCAATGACCCCAATTAATAAGTGGGGGTCTCCTGCCATGTAATCGGTTTAAACAATTCAAACAATATAAGATTGTATATGCAGAAAAGACCACAAGCAACACTTTCAGTAGACAGGAAGCCGTGTTCATCACCAAAAATGCAATATTCTGCAGGTCTAGTAGCCTTCATGTATTTTGATTTCATGTAAACAAGGTGACTGTGTCACAAGCTAGACATCAGTGCAGCAGAAGCATGTCATCACACTGGCTTTTGAGTCTTTGATCGTGTGCTCACTAAGAGAAAGTGGCCTTGAGAGCAAAAGCTGTTTGCCGCCGTTGGTTTCCTTTGTGTTGCCTGCAGCACCAGAAGCCAAAGGTCGGTCAGACAGCTGCAGGAAAAGAAATTCCTGCTCTCATAACACAGTTTCACTTTTAGGATAGAAACATAAAAAAGAAAGACATGTCCAGTTTCCAAGAGAGACAGAAAGATGTGATGATGTCATCCCAGTCGGCTTCTTTTATTGGAAGAAGAACTCCCAGAAAGTCATTCCTGTTAGCTGTAAGCTCCCTCTCTCCATAACTGCAGCACAATGATCTTAGAAAAGGTTCTGAATCAGAAGCCGCATCACAAAGGCGCTCGTGTTTAAAGACAGCAAATACCCCCCCATACAGGCTTGTTCTCCAGCACTGATGTTTATCTGCACGCCTTTAAACTCTGGCATTTTGCCGGCAAACACATTTGCCAGTTACGAAGCTCCATCTTCTGCCTTTCAGATAACTGAATGTTATTTCTCTGTCTTCTTTATTCTTTTTAAATATAAATTTCAATCGATACATTTCCTTCCCACGCTGACCGCCGGTGATATTGAATGAACCAAGAAGAGACGGAGGCGAGCAAATCTCTTTTTTCTTTCTCTGCTCAGTAGGAAAGACGTCCATTAAACTCCATCCTCCTTCCTCCTCTGGGCTGCAGCCGTTTGCCCTTCCACTAATGGCCTCTCTTCATGTGTTATTCTCTATGAAGCCGTCTTTCATCCTGCCTTTAATGGAGGCTGAGACCAAACCCTGGTTTGGAGGAGGAGGAGGCTGGGAAGACACTTTAACACTCAAACGGATGATTGCGGAAATTACCTGTTGAGACCCTGAAGGTTCTCATGTTCTTAGAGGAAGACCCGAAATCTTCACAACTAAAATGTTCTGCATCACAGACACACAGTGCCTTGAGAAAGTATTCAGCCTCCTTAAACTTTTCAACCTTTTATCACATTTCAGGCTGCAAACATAAGGATACAAAACTGTAATTTTAGTGAAGAATCAACAACAAGTGGGACACGATCATGAGTGGAACCACATTTATTGGACATTTCAAACTAGTCTAACAAATAAAAAACTGAAATAATGGGCGTGCAAAATGGTTCGTAGTTCCACCTCCTGCTGTGCTTCCAGCTGTGAGTCTCCTGGAGTTTGTCTCCATCAGTTTTGAACGTTCCTCCTTAGAACAGCTGGAGCTCAGTGAGGTTGGATGGAGAGCGTTGGTCAGTTCTGTCCACACATTCTCTATGGATTCATGTCTGGACTCTGGCCTTTCTAACACCTGGACAAGTGTCTCTGTGAACTATTCATTGTAGATTTTCTTTAGGTTTTGGATCTTTGTCTTGTTGGGAGACAAATCTCCGTCCCCGTCTCAGGTCTTCTGCAGACTCCATCAGGTTTTCTGCCAGAATGCTCCTGGATTTGGCTCCATCCATCTTCCCATCAATTCTCCTCCCTGTCCCTGCTGAAGAACAGCAGGCCCAAACCATGATGCTGCCACCACCATGCTTGACGGTGGGGATGGTGTTTTCAGGGTGATGAGCTGTGTTGCTTTTATGCCCAACAGAACATTTTGCCTCGTTGCCAAACATTAGATTTTGGTTTCATCTGAGCAGAGCTCCTTCTTCCACAGGTTTGGTGTGTCTCCCAGGAGGATTGTGGGTAACTTTAAACAACACTTTTTATGGATATCTTTAAGAAATGGCTTTCTTCTTGCCACTCCTCCATAAAGGCCAGATTTGTGCCACATAGGACTGGTTGTTGACCTATGGACAGACACTCCACCTCAGCTGTGGATCATGGGCCTCGGGGCAGCATCTCTGATCGTCTTCTCCTTGTTTGAGCTGAAAGTCTTTGTAGATCTGCAGTAATCTGATACTCCTTCCATTTCAGTATTATCACTTGCACAGATCTCCTTGGGATGTTTAAAGCTTGGAAATCTTTTTGTATCCAAATCCGGCTTTAAACGTCTCCACAACAGAATCTCAGACCTGCCTGGTGTTCCTTGTTCGTCATGCTCTCTGTGCTTCAAACGGACCTCTGAGACGATCAGAGCAGCAGCATTTAGACGGAGACTTGATGACAAACAGGTGGTTCTGTTATCATCATTAGTCATTCAGGTCCACATTGGATCATTCAGATCCTCACTGAACAATATTTCAGCTTTTTATTCGTGAAACAAGTTTGAAATATCCAATAAATGTGGTTCCACTTCATGATTGTGTCCCACTTGTTGTTGATTCTTCACAGAAAATTACAGTTTTATATCTTTATGTTTGCAGCCTGAAATGTGGCAAAAGGTTGAAACGTTCAAGTGACTGAATACTTTCTCATGGGACAGTATTCCTCTCCACATTCAGAGTGTGAGACAGAGGTAAGAAGGGTTGAGGCTTGTTAGCGTTAGTGTCCTGTCAGTTTTTGAGCGGTGTCACCGTGACCGCTCACCTTCAGTGATGCTTCATCACCTCGGGTTCCTGGAAGAGCCCACATTCAGGTCTGCGGGTGCAAAACTATAAACATACGCAACAAATGACAAGAAAGCAGAACAACATGCAGAAGAAAGTGAGCCTGCATCTGTGTTAAACAGGTTACTTTCTGATGCCAAAACAAGAACTAATGCTCTTTGGGATGATTCCATAGCCAGGTTAGCCGTGTGGACCGTACCAGTGTTTACCGTGTGGGGATGTTTTTGAAAGCAAAGATGTCACCGGCACAGTCCTTCAGGTGTGAACAACAGTTCCATTTTATGTGAGGTCAGTAAAAAAGTTACCACAAAAAGGTTTCCTGTCAATTACGTAAGGGTTAATGGCCGACCAAGGATGCATTATCGGAAATTAACGCACGACGTGAAAGCCTGAACTGTCCACTGCGAGATGCGTTCATTCTCATGATGCACACTTTGGGGGTCATTAACCCGCTTGTACCAAGGTCACTTACAAAAGAAAGAAATATTCAACCAGTTTTTAATCCTTTATTCTTGTTATTATTTCAGTACAGATCGCTTTTTTCACAGAAAGCAGACTATTTTTTGCATGGTACCCTTTTTCCGGCACAGCCTGCACCGACCTCGACTGCAGCGGCAAAGGAAAGCGATATAAATGCTGGTGTGTTAAATAAAGCATCAGATCAGAGAGAAAGTTCTCCTCTAACCGCTTGTTTTTGTCCAGATGATGAAGATAAAGTTTGTTTTGAAGAAGCCAACTTCTTTTATAGGCGAGCGGTTATGGAATATCACTTTTTAATGCACACCCAGCAGCCAATCAGAATCGAGTATTGTATATACCAGACCATGGTATAAATGAACATTAAATTACCCAAACCCATGAAGACATTTACAGATCGAGTAAACGTATAGAATAAGTTAATGATACAAAGGAGGTGGAAATGAATCCAGTCAGACTCAGAGGCATTAAAGCCTTAAAAAGGGGAGTAATTGAGGGGAGGAGTCAAGAGAGGAGAGAAGAGATGAGGTTGAAAGAAAAAGAAATGAGAAAAGATAGTGGGAAAGGAAGTTAAAAAAAGAGAGGAGGAAAGAGGAGAATTAAGAAGAAGAGACAAGTCAAGACACGAAGAGAGGAGGGAAGGGGAGGGGAGGAGAGGGGGGGGGGGGGGGAGAGGAGAGGAAATTGCCAGTCTGCATCTGCTGGACTCTGCCTGAATAAAGATGAGCCCTAAGCTGACAGATTTTCTAACTTCATTTCATAGACTGACCTCTCCTTCATTACACACATAGCTGGCTGCTGAGGAGGAGAAGGAGGAGCTGTTGGAGGGAAGCATCTCCTCCGTCTGCCTGAACTCTGGTTCACCCCGACTCTGGCTGAACACAAAGGTGTTGCAAAAGCAGTCTGGATTTAGAGGCAGGCCGTCTGCGCAGGTGAATCCTGTCTACATACAGGACAGGCCGTCTGCGCAGGTGAATCCTGTCTACATACAGAACAGGCCGTCTGCGCAGGTGAATCCTGTCTACATACAGAACAGGCCGTCTGCGCAGGTGAATCCTGGTGGACATACAGGACAGGCCGTCTGCGCAGGTGAATCCTGTCTACACACAGAACAGGCCGTCTGCGCAGGTGAATCCTGTCTACATACAGGACAGGCCGTCTGCGCAGGTGAATCCTGTCTACATACAAAACAGGCCGTCTGCGCAGGTGAATCCTGGTGGACTTACAGGACAGGCCGTCTGCGCAGGTGAATCCTGTCTACACACAGAACAGGCCGTCTGCGCAGGTGAATCCTGTCTACATACAGGACAGGCCGTCTGCGCAGGTGAATCCTGTCTACATACAGAACAGGCCGTCTGCACAGGTGAATCCTGTCTACATACAGGACAGGCCGTCTGCGCAGGTGAATCCTGTCTACATACAAAACAGGCCGTCTGCGCAGGTGAATCCTGGTGGACTTACAGGACAGGCCGTCTGCGCAGGTGAATCCTGTCTACACACAGAACAGGCCGTCTGCGCAGGTGAATCCTGTCTACATACAGAACAGGCCGTCTGCACAGGTGAATCCTGTCTACATACAGAACAGGCCGTCTGCGCAGGTGAATCCTGTCTACATACAAAACAGGCCGTCTGCGCAGGTGAATCCTGGTGGACTTACAGGACAGGCCGTCTGCGCAGGTGAATCCTGTCTACATACAGGACAGGCCGTCTGCGCAGGTGAATCCTGTCTACATACAGAACAGGCCGTCTGCACAGGTGAATCCTGTCTACATACAGGACAGGCCGTCTGCGCAGGTGAATCCTGTCTACATACAGAACAGGCCGTCTGCACAGGTGAATCCTGTCCACATACAGGACAGGCCGTCTGCGCAGGTGAATCCTGTCTACACACAGAACAGGCCGTCTGCGCAGGTGAATCCTGTCTACATACAGGACAGGCCGTCTGCGCAGGTGAATCCTGTCTACATACAGAACAGGCCGTCTGCGCAGGTGAATCCTGGTGGACATACAGAACAGGCCGTCTGCGCAGGTGAATCCTGGTGGACATACAGGACAGGCCGTCTGCGCAGGTGAATCCTGTCTACACACAGAACAGGCCGTCTGCGCAGGTGAATCCTGTCTACATACAGGACAGGCCGTCTGCGCAGGTGAATCCTGTCTACATACAGAACAGGCCGTCTGCGCAGGTGAATCCTGGTGGACATACAGAACAGGCCGTCTGCGCAGGTGAATCCTGGTGGACATACAGGACAGGCCGTCTGCGCAGGTGAATCCTGGTGGACATACAGGACAAGCCGTCTGCTTAGGTGAATCCTGGTGGACATACAGGACAGGCCGTCTGCGCAGGTGAATCCTGTCTACATACAGGACAGGCCGTCTGCGCAGGTGAATCCTGGTGGACATACAGGAGAGGCCGTCTGCGCAGGTGAATCCTGGTGGACATACAGAACAGGCCGTCTGCGCAGGTGAATCCTGGTGGACATACAGGACAGGCCGTCTGCACAGGTGAATCCTAACTCTATTAGAGTTACAGTTGACACAAAAAAAGGTTTTTCTGCTGTTGGCCTGAAACCTCAGAGAAATGGGACAAACGTGGATCAGGAGTCAGTAACCATCATCCAATCAATGTCCATATCACTGCGTTTCACCTCCTAATGTCTCCGGAGCAGAGCTGGACAACAGCACAACCTGAAAGGTCAAACACCACGATACGATCAGTCCCTCTGTGAAAAGACTTCTTTGTCCAGGCTGAATCTACATGTGGCAGACGTGTGTGGCCGTGGGGACCGTTTCCATGCCATCGCTCAGCTGAAGCAGCTCGCAGCACAATGCAGGAGGCAGTTAACAGCAGTGCAGCAGTAGGTCTCTGTTAGAAACGTCCCGCTCTAATCCCCGGCGTCTTGTTGGCTGCTGGCAGAGAGAAACGGTGACTGTGACAAATGGGGGAGAGTGGAGCCTCCTGTGGCGGCTGCTGTGTTTGTCTGAATGACGGAGAGGCCGCAGGGAGCTGATGGATGTATTAATACCCCCTGTGGGGCAGACAAAGTGCATCAGAAAAGCCTCCATGTTCTCTCTCAGGTGCACAGGAGAGTCCGATCCAACAGAATGATTCCATGTAAATTATATTTGCATTCTGTAGTTATGACATCAGGGTTGCTGTTTGTTTTAATATCTAAATGGAGTTTTCAAGGTTTGGTTCCTGAATTTATTTTTGTTCAAAACGATGCAAACTAAGAGCCCAATTCTATCCAAAAGGTTTGTCCAATAATCTGACATAAAGGGGTCTGACAGTTACCTGGAGCTCACAGGAGGGGGTTGCTCACTTTTGCAGTAAACATTCAATGTAACCTAGACTACTAATCTGTCATAAATGTCTTAAAACCTCGCTTTGGTTTTGATGAATGTTTGTGAACCTCCCGATGGACAGAAAATGAATTGTGGACACTGAAGAGGTTTCCCTGCCTCAGGAGATCTCATGAATCACTTCTTGCCATTTCAATTATGACCTGAAGGCTCCCTCTGGTGGTCGAATAGGGAATAGCAGAGCCATGGTCCTCAACCTGTGGATTAACCTGATCAGGTCATTCAGCTTTTGATTTGATTTGAAATGGTTTATTTCAAGCAATTAAGTAGAAATAATACACCAAAGCAATATAATCATCAGTTGTACATTCATAAAGTAACAAATAAAATGTATGATAATTAGACATAGTAATAAATATTGCTTGAAAGGGAGTGGAAGGAAGCGAACTTTTTTTTGCAAACACCTTATCCATGGAATGGATGGATGCTCTATACTTTGATCTCAAATAAATCTGTTCCTCAAATCAGATTCCTGGAAGTTTCCATCTTTGTGTTTTTCAGATCTAGACCATGAAGATGCAGAGACCTTCTTCTACATGCTGATCGTGTCCTCAACCGTCAGCTCTCTGTACACTCTGATGTGGGATCTGCGCATGGACTGGGGTCTGTTTGACCGTGGGGCCGGAGAAAACACCTTCCTGAGAGAGGAAATCGTTTACCCGCATAAGGTAGAGTGCAGAGCTGGCCTACATCCAAACCCTTTCTCCTGTCTGCTCAGGCTTAACCCTTACTCCTGTCTGCTCAGGCTTAACCCTTTCTCCTGTCTGCTCAGGCTTAACCCTTTCTCCTGTCTGCTCAGGCTTAACCCTTGCTCCTGTCTGCTCAGGCTTAACTCTTACTCTTGTCTGCTCAGGCTTATTACTACTGCGCCATCGTGGAGGATGTGATTCTGCGCTTCGCCTGGACAGTCCAGATTTCTTTGACCACGATCATGAAGAACAACTCTGTGGGCGA